>NC_069502.1:64819712-64902212 GCF_027579735.1 Bombina bombina | reverse complement strand
TGTTATATGTGACGGGCAGGAGCAGGGATGGCACTTAAAAAAAATCATACGACCAAAGTAATATAAATAAAATTCTAAATAAAGTCATATGTTGTAATACTCTTAGGCAGAAAATCAAAAACAAACTCAAAGCACTGGTATAGCTAAGTGAGCTCAGTATTTAATTTGCCTTTGTAGAGACAGTGCTAAATATGTTTATCTTAATTGGACATTTAATAATAGATTCTTTAAAACTGCTCTCTGCATTCCCAATTAATATTTTAGATTCTGGCCTTTAAAGTCAGCAAAAATGCACAGTAACACAAGCTACACATATACATGTACACACACTCAAATACACCGAAACACATACTACATAGCATACACTTACACATGCAGATTCACACACACACAGCATACACTTACACATGCAGATACACACACACACACTACATAGCATACACTTATACATGCAGATACACACACAGCATACACTTACACATGCAGATACACACACACACTACATAGCATACACTTATACAGGCAGATACACACACACACACACTACATAGCATACACTTATACATGCAGATACACACACACACTACATAGCATACACTTATACATTCAGATACACACACAGCATACACTTACACATGCAGATATACACACACACACTACATAGCATACACTTATACATGCAGATACACACACACAGCATACACTTATACATGCAGATACACACACACAGCATACACTTACACATGCAGATACACACACACAGCATACACTTACACATGCAGATACACACACACTACATAGCATACACTTATACATGCAGATACACACACAGCATACACTTACACATTCAGATATACATACACACACTATATAGCATACACTTATACATGCAGATACACACACAGCATACACTTACACATGCAAATATACACACACACACTACATAGCATACACTTATACAGGCAGATACACACACACACACTACATAGCATACACTTATACATGCAGATATATACACACACACACTACATAGCATACACTTATACATGCAGATACACACACACAGCATACATTTACAGATGCAGATATACACACACACACTACATAGCATACACTTATACAGGCAGACACACACACACACACACTACATAGCATACACTTATACATGCAGATACAAACACACACAGCATACACTTACACATGCAGATACACACACACACTACATAGCATACACTTACACATGCAGATACACACACACTACATAGCATACACTTATACATGCAGATACAAACACAAACAGCATACACTTACACATGCAGATACACATACACACTACATAGCATACACTTACACATGCAGATACACACACACACTACATAGCATACACTTATACATGCAGATACACACACACAGCATACACTTACACATGCAGATACACACACACACTACATAGCATACACTTATACATGCAGATACACACACACAGCATACACTTACACATGCAGATATACACACACACACTACATAGCATACACTTATACAGGCAGATACACACACACACACACACTACATAGCATACACTTATACATGCAGATACAAACACACACACTACATAGCATACACTTATACATGCAGATACAAACACACACACTACATAGCATACACTTATACATGCAGATACACACACACTGCACAGCATACACTTACACATGCAGATACACACACATGCAGATACACACACTACATAGCATACACTTATACAGGCAGATACACACACACACACACACACACACACACTGCATAGCATACACTTATACATGCAGATACACACACACATTACATATATATATCTATATATACATATATATATATCTTGCTACTGGCTTGTAGCAATAGCAGTATATAGTACTTTTTTTGTTTTGTTTAAGTAGTTTTTATTGGGTGTAACGATTTTACAACAAAGAAATAATTCTCTGAACAGCAAAATAACAATTACATACATATACATTGTAAGGCAATATTGACCCATTATGTTCTAATTCAAGGGGAGGGGTGGGGGCGGAAGGGGGTAAGGATAAGGGGAAAACGGGGAAGGAAAATAAGATCCTTTTCAAGGGTCAGAACATGGTCTACTTCCAGAATCCATTTAGAAATGGAGGGTATCTCTTGTGTCTTCCATAATCTGGGAATCAGTCTTTTAGCGCATGTCAGCATTAATAGAAACATTTTTTTACGATATGCGCAGGGAATCTGAGGGACATGGTTTAGAAGAACGGAGCATGCATTCAGAGATATATTAGTACCCAACACCTGGTTCATGTACTGCTCAATTTGCGGCCAAAAGCCAGCCAGACCAGGACAAGACCACCAAATGTGGGTCATAGAGCCCACCTCACCGCACCTCCTCCAGCAACTAGAAGAGGCGTTAGGGTAGATGACTCGTAGGCGCTGGGGTGTCAGGTACCAGCGAGCCAAGATCTTGTAGTTCGCTTCAGCCATAATTAGGGATGTGGAGGATGTGTGTATAGAATGGAAGCAGCGCTTCCAATCTTCATCAGATAAATCGTTTAGCACTTCCTCATTCCACCTCGTCAGGTATGCAGGACGTTGTTCTGGAAAGGAGCCCCGTAGGATATTATACGATCTAGACAGGTGTGCTTTTTTGATCTGAGGGTTGGTGCAAAGTTGTTTGAATTGTGTCAGTGACCTTTGTATATCTGGTTTGAAGGGGCTACTATGGATAGCATGTCTGATTTGAAAGTACGCATACCAGTTTTGAAAGGGAGACCCCAGCTCTTCATAGAGTAAGGCTCTTTCCTTAATGCCAGACGGGCCTAGGAGTAAATATATAGGTAGGTTTTGTAGCGGTGTATTTGTGCTGGTGTGGGTGAATAGGTCATGTTGTAGGAATAGATGGTTACCCAGTAACGGAGTCAAAGGGGATACTGAGGTGGATACTCCCCTGAAATGGGTAAGGACATAGTCCCATGTATCAAGAGTAGCTTTAATGTAGCTATTGAGGTATGGTGTCTGAGGTCTGGAGTGTTTCGGTAGCCAGGCTAAGTCTCTCATATTGTTGACTCTAGAGAGATAGCTCTCTATCTGTATCCATACTTTATCCGGGGGAGAGTGGTTCCAAGAAAGTATTCTCGATAAATGAGCTGCTCTATAATAATTAGTGAGATTAGGGACATTAAGACCACTGTCATCTCTACACAGGCCCAAGGTATGTTGTGCTATTCTAGGTCTCTTATAGGCCCAAATGAATGAATTTATCATTTTCCCTAGCGCTCTGAGAGTATAAGTATTTGGCAAGGCCATCGGAAGGGTCTGAAAAAGATAAAGAAATTTAGGGACAATCATCATTTTGATGGTATTGATCCTGCCTATCCAAGACAGATGTCCCTGTCTATGCCAGGAGTCTAACAATCTTTTGACCTTTTCTTGGAGTGCTATGTAATTATCTGAGAATAGTTTGCGGGTGTCTTTCAGAATCACCAAGCCCAGGTATTTAAGTTTATCAGTGATAGTGAATTTTGTGAGTCGTGTTATGGCTTCTATTCCCAGTGGTGGTAAATTAAGTGGGATTAGGCCAGATTTTCCCATATTAACGGTCAAGTTTGAAACTTGTTTATACCTATCAAGTGTTTCAATTAGGGCCGGTAGTGTCGTCTCTGGGGACTGTAAAGTAAGGATCACATCGTCCGCGAATAACAGGCACTTCTGGGTAACAGTGCCAAAGTCCAGGCCTCTGATTGCTACATTGTGTCTGATCTGTATTGCAAGAATTTCCACAGTTAGGGCGAATAGTAAGGGTGATAGAAGGCAGCCCTGACGTGTGCCATTAGAAATGGGAAATGAATGAGATATAGTATCATTTATTTTAATTTTAGCGCTTGGATTATGGTATAGGGCCTGAATTCTGTTGATAAATGAATTTGGGAGACCGAATTTCGACAGGGCTTTCCACATAAATTGCCAGTCCACCCTGTCGAAAGCTTTCTCTGCGTCTGTGGAGAGTAAGACTAGTGGAATGTGGTAGTCGTGGGCGTACTGTATAGAGTGCAGCAATCTAATTGTGTTATCCTTGGCTTCTTGACCCCTGATGAAGCCTACCTGGTCTGGGTGAATGATTTTTGGTAGTATACTATTTAACCTATTTGCAAGGATCTTAGCATAGATCTTCATATCTATATTAATAAGGGAAATTGGTCTATAATTTCCCACTAGATCAGTTGCTTTGTCTGGTTTGGGAATGACGGTAATTAAAGCCTCAAGCAGGGATTCTGGAAAAGTTATATCCTGGTCTACGTCAGTGAACAATGTGAGAAGTTGTGGGCTTATGTGTTCTAGTAGTAACTGGTATAATTTAGCCGTAAGGCCGTCAGGGCCAGGGGATTTACCATTGGGTAGTGCCTGGATAGTGGTGATGATTTCTTGTAGAGTTATTGGGGAGTCTAAAAATGTCTTATCGTCGTCTGTTATAGATGGCGTATCTGTGGTTGCTAAGTATGAGTCTATGAGTTGTGATTTGTCTGGGGATGTCGGGGTTCTTAAGTTATATAGTTTGGAGTAGTAGGAGATAAAGGAATTCGCAATCTCGTCGTTATTACTAACAGTCACTCCCGGGGATTGCGTGATAGACCTGATGAAATTAGCATACCTTTGTTTCTTGAGTGATCTGGCCAACAAGCGGCCTGCTTTATTATTCTCTATAAAAAATTTGGCTTTGGTAGTTAGGGCTCTCATATGTGCGTTCCGTATAAGGAAATTATTAAGGGTGTCCCTTGCCTCCATGAGAGTGGCGAGTTTTGTGGGGGAGGTTTAGTCTAGTTTATGAATAGACTCCTGCTTAGCAAGATCATCTGTCAGTGATGTGAACTGGGCAGATCTAAGTTTACGCTGTTTGACATTGTGCTTTATCAGTACCCCCCGTATAAAACATTTATAAGCCTCCCAGTTGGTTGCGGCTGAAGTGTCCTCCGGCTTATTGAAGGAGAAATATTCCTCTGAAAGCTTTTTTAGTTCGTCAATGGTTTCTTGATTAGTGAGAATAGTGTTGTTTAGTCTCCAGTTAGAGGTACCCTGAGAATCTTTATACCAGTTGAACTTGGTGGTAACCATACTGTGATCTGACCAGGGTGTATGGGATATTTTAGAGTAAATAAGATTTGTCAAGAGTGCTTGGCTACATAGAATATAGTCTAGTCTGGAGTATGAATGCTGGGGGTGGGAAAAGAAGGTAAAATCTTTCCTATTTGTATGCGTTACTCTCCAGGTGTCAAATAGATTAACACTCTGAAGAGCTGCACAATTATTTTTCAAGGAGTGGTTGCGTAGGTAAGACTTTCCAGTGGATGTGTCAATGGAGGGGTTCAAAGGGAAGTTGAGGTCGCCCCCCAGAATTATCGGGCCTTTAGAGATATCTAGTAAAGTGTTGGACAGAGACCTAAAAAAATTTGGGGTGGGTCTGTTTGGTGCGTACACATTAACCAGGGTGACGGGAATCCCATAACATAGACCAACCAAGATTAGGATCCTGCCCTCCTTATCAGAGTGCTTTTGTAGCAGCTCAAAGGGGATGTTGCGTTTGATAGATATGCACACTCCGTTCTTCTTGTGTGGGCCAGAATTGCAAAAGTGTTTGTCATAATATCTTGTCGAGAGTGTGGGTTCAGCATGTTTTTTGAAATGGGTTTCTTGGAGCATAACTATATCCAAATTTTTCTTATAGAAATCATAATAGGCAATAGACCTTTTTTTCAGCTGACAAGAAGCCTTTTACATTTTGGGTTACTAGTACTAATATGCCTTTCCCTTTGCTTGTCGGCATTTTTGTGTTGAACTAGTAATTCCTAAAAAGGGTGAATGGCCTAATCCAGCAAGAGCTATATAGGATATCAAGTTAATCAGGTAAGGGGGGAATGTAAATAAAAAGGGGAAAGGAAATAAGAGGGAGGCAATAAATTGCTGCGAATAGTTCAGGGGAGATTGACTATAAATAAAATTTTTAGGGACTGTGACAGTACAATATCCGCACAGCTCCTTACTATCTGTGGGTGAACTTGGGAGCTTTGGTACAAGCCGGGTGTTCATCAGCCATTGAAGTCACAAGCGGCCTAGGCCGCTAATTATCCCTGACATCGTGATAAGTGAGTCATTATCTGATGCAGTCAGTCTGTGAGGGCAGTGTGGTGAGGTCACTAAATAACAATGTAATAATGGTAGTCGCAAAAGTAATAGACCTTAACCTATGCTGTTGCATTGATTACAATGTGCATTATTTAGAGTACAAACATATTAAAGATCTATCCTGTTCTATTCAAGTGTATGTAACTAGGTGCTATTGTAACTCAAACAATACCTATGGTATACAGTTAGAACAGTAACATTAAAACATGGCATGAGCAATACATTACAACTACTTAAACTCAGGGTGCTGTGGCATAGTGCAACAGGAAAACTAACTTATCGAGATCATTAAGAAAATATTTCAAGACAGCTTACTCCTATGGCGTAAATGACATTCTAGATGCAGACCTCAGATAACCTTGCAATCGCTAGTCAATTCTAATCTATAACTTAAAACATATCTTCAATGTTACCCTCCTGCCAAAGTAGAGGCGGATCCATCTGCTCCAGATTGATTCGGGACCTGCAAAAGAAAAACAGAAATTGCCTTGTCTCTTTAAGTCCTTTTAGAAAGTTCTCTTTAGAAGGCGTAGAATTTGGGCTATATCCTATAACCCTAGTGACTCAGAGGACGAAACCCTACACAGGCCTTCAAAGAAGTTCATCCTGGAGCCTCTTTTTCTATATCATCAGATGAGAATAAAGTGGTCTGTCTACGTTTATGTTGCGGAGTTGGCAGCTCCGGGCCCTGGCGCCTTTGAGATCTTGGGTTATTTTGCCCGCCCGAAAGCCCCTGGTAGGGCTGGGGGTCACTTTTATCAGGCAGAAAAATGTTTAACAGATTGCAGAATTTCCCCACGTCAGACATTGATGTGCATTCAATCTTCTTCCCATTCTTTGTGGTGATTATTGACGTAGGGAATCCCCATCTGTAAGGAATATGTAAGGCACGTAAGTGAGTAGTCAATATCAGAAAGTCTCTCCTCTTTTGGAGGGTTCTTGTAGATAGATCTTGATAGACCTGAATCCTATGGCCTCTGAATGACAATGCTTGCTGCTTTCTAGCGATGTTATACAGCTCCTCCTTTTGCTTGTAATGTTGGAAATGAACAATAATGTCTCTAGGAGGAGCATCATTGGCCGGTCTAGGGCATAATGCCCTGTGGGCTCTATCCAGTGGTATAGCCGGACTCTCTTCTTCAGGGTTTTCCATCATCTCTGCAAAAAGGGCTTGCAAGTAGTCTTGAAGATCATTGTTCAGCACCGTCTCAGGGATTCCCCTGAATCGGAGATTACCTCATCTAGAGCGATTCTCTAAGTCATTGATTTTATCTTCTAGCGCCATTACCAGTTGAGTCTGCTGAGATTGCTTGGATGACAGACTTGCTACTTTTTGTGACATAATATATTCATGCTCCTCAAGGGAGTCAACTCTGCGCCCCAGGTCATTAATCTCTTTCTTTAAGTCTGCGCACTCGTCCTTAATGCAGGATTTAACCTGCTCTATGAGCGCTTCCATTGCCTTGTAGGTAATCAGGGAGTCCTTTCTGCCCATCTGTGCTGGTGGAGAAGGGCAGCTGGAATTATCAGTCATGTCACATTGACTCTCCTCCATATGTACCTGCTGGGTTCCTGAGTCTTTTTTGTTTACAATCTGATCTGTGTGCCTAAAAAAGGTGTTAACAGTGCTCTGGGTATTTGACGACAGTTTTTGTCCTTTTTCACCCTTTTGAGCTCTCCTTTGAGACATCATAGAAGATAAGCCACAGCCTCAAAATTAGCAGAAGTATTTTATCACAGGTCCTGCAAATATAGTTGGTAAATGTGCCCCTAGAACAACACAGCCCGCGGGGAGTTTACCCTCACAGGGTGATCACGGCAAAGGGAATAGGTGATATGACCTGCTGTTACATGAAGCAGCAGGAAAGGGGAGAGGGCTATGTGCTCCAGAGGTATAGCAAGCAATGTCGTTTGAATAAACCAGAGTTTTAATCCAGAGCTGCAAATCCAGTGTGTAATATTTTATTTGCTAAGGGATGCAGAGAGAGAAAAAAAAATATATATGTGAAGTCTTGAACAGTTGCACAGACTATAGATCAGTGGTCTTATATTTATGTGCTCCGGAACTGCAGGGATTGAAGCTGTTCTATGCCCCCCAGGACCTTCTCCACTGGTATTGTCTCAGGTTAGGGTTGAAGTTTTACTGACCCTGTCTGGGGATAGCAAGCTGAGTTGATGATGTTGCCTCTATAAGTCAGATCTGGGATATACCATAGCCCTTCAAGATAGCATACATTGTCAGCGTTAAAGTTTGCATGTCAGCATTGTACTCACATTATGCAGCTCCACGTGGCAATCCGTTCTTAACAGCCCTCAGTCCAGTAAAGGATGTTGTGCATCGCATATTGTTTATGTGAGGCGTCCCATCTTTTATTATAGTCCTCCTCAGCCAAGAATTGGTGGTCAGTGTTAGTCTGCGGCCCCAGATAGAACAGCCGGTGATCCGTTGTAAGTGCTCACTGCGTTAGAATAGGCCTAGTCAGGAGAATGTGCGCAGCAGCATAAGCGCCTTTCCACATAGGCCTCAGTCCTGGAAACTAGCGCTAGCGATGTTCCGATCAGATAGGAGATCCAGAGGCAGCTCAAGTTGTGTACCGGAGCTTTGCAACCGCATCGCATGTCTTAAGGAGAGGTCTTGGGAAGAATTAGGCAGCTTTTGCTGAGTAATACACCCGACTTGCTCACGGAGCCTCAGTGTGTTGCGACCATCTTGGTCGGTCGCTCGCTCCGCCCCCAGCAGTATATAGTACTTTAACTATAAGCTGCAGTCCAGCTGCTCTACTGCTGCCTTTAAGATGTTTCCCAGAGGGAATATCCAATTAATAGATTTGTATTAACAAACAACCCCATTAATGAATATTAGATTAAACAAAATTCCAACAAACAATTCTTCTAAAGTAATTTTTTTGTGCGTGCACATGTCAATTATTTAATGTTGTTTATAGTCTTTAGTATCATAATGAATGTTTTTATAAATAAATTCCAAAGCAGATTTTTCCCTTCATTTTAATTTGTTTTTTTATGCTTTTAAATAATGGTTTTCTCACCATTTTTAGCTCACTATAATTATATTCTTAATAATAAATAAAAAAAGGGATAGTAGTTCCCTTCTAATTATTGTGTAAAGAATTGAAATGGAACAAAAAACTGATAAATTAAAGCTCTGAAGGCTTTTTTGAGGAAATTGTCACAGATTTCTTTCCGGTCCATGTGATTCCTCATTACTTACTGAGCTTTTGCTTCCATCTGATGACAATGCAAATACTAAATGGCTCAAATATGCATTCAAATTGACTATCTGCTCCAGGTCTTGACAGTAATTGTGCAAAATGTAAATACTACTAAAGCAGTTATGTCTCTTGCACATACACTCACCTCCTTTTGCTACAGAAAATATCAAGTTAGAAGAAACATTGAGGGAAATATATGGGGGGAAAAATAAGCTTTAAAAATTTCAAAATGTAAAAAAACAAAATAAAGATACGTCAGTACTAAACCCACTCTAGCATTTAAAGACTTTAGTTAGAGCATTTCATATGTAAATTACTAAATACATTTGTTTTCTTTGCTAAATGTTTAACAGACATGTGCGTTCGGCTTTTGATGATTGCAAAACAATACTAATTGCTCCGGTATTCTTTGAATTTGTTTGAAAACACAATACAACAAGCTGCTTTATGTGGTTAAAATGTTACTTTACAGTTTTCTGCTATTCTAGTGATCTAGCATTGCCCTTGTCAGTTAATTAATTTCTGTGTCAAACGATATGTAAGTAAGCTTCACTTTTGTTCTTGACAGTTCTGATCCCATTAAAAAGAAAACTTAAAGAAAAGAAAAATGTATGTTTTTGTGCTGCTGCTGGCTTGTAGCATTAACTACTGCTTAAACTGTATTTAAAGGGACACTAAAGGGGCACTTCCCTCTAATCAACATGGCAGCACCCATGACTAGAGGGAGGCGGGGAATAACCTCAATAATATGCTTATAAAATGTATTTAGTGTTTAATGTCCCTTTAGGTTTAAGCTATTGCCCAGCAGCTCAATTCTGCCCTGAAGATAATCCCCATAGGAAATTAAGAGGTTTTTTGTTTTTTTCTTTCTTCTCTTTTATTATTTTTCTTTTTTATGTTTACGTGTTTGTTGAGTAACTAGAAAAACTTTCCAACAAGTGTACTGTGTTCCCGGTTTAAAATCTGTATTTATTCAATCTATGTCTTATACATAGATATATAAGTTATCTATTGCTATAGGATATTTTAAGGCCTAATTGGATGTTTTCAATTGGGCTTAGAAAGACTATGTTGTATTATATTGTTTTGGTTTATGATTTACCCTGCAAGGTGCAACGATGTAGTAACTATGTTTAAACCATGTTTTTTACACTGTTGGATAATAAATAAATATGTAAAAAAAAAAAAAAGGAAATTAAGAGTTAAAACATTTTGTTAAACTAATAATGTTGTTAAAATTCAGCTGAATCAAATGACCTCATGAACTAATTATGGATAAAATCATTAATCAGAAACAAATATTGTACTCTGCAGATGTCTAGTGTTTTTAACCCCTTAAATGCTTAATTAAAATTATGCTCTGGGGCCAATGAGGATACAAATGAGCCAATCAGAATTATTATTATTCTTTATTCACAAAGCGCCAACAGATTCCGGAGCTCTGTCCATAAGTACAGAGATAAAAGTACAGTACAATACAATATAAAAGACACCAGACAAAGTTTCACAAACAAATACAGGGGGAATTGAGGACCCTGTTCCCATGGGAACTTACAATCTAGATGGGTAGGAGGGTGAGAAACAGAAGTTAGGGACTGCAAAGGTGAGGATGATGTTAGTGTGGAGATGAGGGCAGCTATTAGGCAAGTGGAATTCATTTGTTACTGATTTGGAGATAGGCCTCCATGAACAGAAAGGTCTTTAGGGAGCGTTTAAATGAGGAAAGGTTAGGGGAGAGTCTGACAGCTCTAGGAAGTGCATTCCAGATGGTTGGTGCCGCACAAGAGAAGTCCTGTAGACTAGCATGGGAGGAGGGGATGGTAGAAGATGCAAGGGGCAGGTTATTGTTGGATCTTAGGGGGCGGGCTGAAGTATATTTGTTAATGAGTGAGGATAGGTAGGGAGGACTGCGTTGGTAAGGGCTTTGTAGGTCAGGATGAAAATTTTGAATTTAATTCTGCTGTGGATGGGTAGCCAGTGAAGGGACTCACAGAAGGATGCAGCAGATACAAAGTGTTGGGAGAGGTGGATTAGTCTAGCAGAGGCATTTAGGATGGATTGAAGAGGGGAGAGGCGGGAGAGAGGGAGGCCAGTTAGTAGGTTGTTACAGTAGCCAAGCCGGGAAATTACTAGGGAATGGATTAGCTGTTTAGTAGTTTTAGCACTCAGAAAAGGATGCATTTTGGAGATATTGCATAGGTGTTTGCAACAGGAGGAAGAAGTAGACATTCAAGTGTATACTACAAACGCTGGCACTGTTCCCATCTGGAGCAGAATTAAATAGTTCTCCTAATTTCTTAACCATTTTGAAAGAGTTAAACACACAGAAACAGAAGGACATTTATCTAAAAAAAATCCTATAACAAAATTATGTATTTTTATTTTTTAACAAAACCAGAAGAATGACCATATATTGGAGGCACGGCCTAATATGTGAGCATCCTAGCCTACCGCTAGCAGCAAATACAGATGACGCCCTACGGAACATGGATAATAACCAGCAGCGCAGGTACTTTATCCATGTGACATAGGAGAGCCTTGTTATTAGGTGTTGAGTTGAGCTGTATGGTGCCTCAAACCTGAGAGAGATAATCTGCCAATGTTCGGCTGTAAGATAGAGAAGGGTGAGTCAGTAAATCACACTGAACTGTGATGGACCTTCATAAAACTTTAGTTCCTGGAGTTTAACAGAACATCAGAGTGTGCAATATGTACTAAGTGCCTAAAATATATTTATTTCACTGATACTTGCTTAAAGGACCACTCAATGCAGTAAAATTACATAATTACCAAGTACATAATAAAAAGACAATGCAATAGCACTTACTCTGAATTTCAAACAAGCAGATTTTTTTTCTGAAAATAATTTTTTCTCCCATTTTCCAGCCCCTGCATCATGTGACAGACATCAGCCAATCACAGACTAGTATACATATACCCTTTGACTTGAGCTTGTGCACATGCTCAGTAGGATCTTGTTCCTCAGAAAGTGTGACTATAAAAAGACTGTGCAAAATTTGATAATGGAAGTAAATTGGAAAGTGTCTTAAAGCTGCAGCTCTATCTGATTCATAAAAGTTTATTTTGACTTGATTGTCCCTTTAAGTGACAGAATATGAAGTTTGGGTACAAGTTTTTTGTGGAAATACTACAATAAACTTATATTATTTTGTTTACAAATTAGTGCAGTCTTGGTAATACTTTGATGGGTTTAGTTTTTATTACACACTCTCTTCTCTTGTTTATTTTCTATATTTTTATTTTTTTACTCCTTTTCTGCATGATGAATTTGTTCTCCTTTTAACATTTCAGGTATTAATCTCTTAAATATTAACACAAAATAAAGCAGCTGATAGTCTGCAAAATGTGCTCATAAATTCGCTGCAAAGCTGCTTTCAAGGAATAACTGAAACAAATGAAGTGTGAAACTGGTTGGTATCTTTCGTTTGCATATTTATGACACTCCATAACTCCAGGTCAATTACTTTAATAGCAAAGATTTGATGTACTACACACTGCAGTTAAAGTAAAAGTCAACCATTGCGTTTTTGAAACACTAGGGATGACTGTTGAAACAAATAAAGGGCACTTTCATTCATGAAGTATAAGACACTTCCTGCAGAAAGTGCCTTTATTCGTTTCAACCGTTCAGAATTCTTAGCTGCCACAGCAGCCCATGGCAAAAAAATATTTTGCTAAGAGGTGACGTTTTCACCTCTTAGCAAATAGCCGTGCGGTAAATCCGGCTCCCATGGGCACCAAACCGGATTTACCACACGGCTATTGGCAAAGAGGTGAAAACGTCACCTCTTAGCAAAAAACAATTTTTGGACGTGGGCTGCCTTAGCAGCTAAGAACGGCGAACGGTTGAAACGAATAAAGGCACTTTCTGCAGGAAGTATCTTATACTTCATGAATGAAAGTGCCCTGTATTTGTTTCAACAGTCAACCCTAGTGTTTCAAAAATGCTATGGTTGACTTTCACTTTAAAGGTAATCTATTGGTGCTTGTTAACAAGGAAAGAATTGGGTAATCCAGAATATAGAAAAAACTATGTGAAACTGAATAAAAAATATAGATAGCTTCTATTCAGAAAACACAATGAGGCCTACTTATCAAGCCGTCAACTTACTTGCATTCGACGGCACCAATACGCTCGCCTGACATCGCCTAACATCGCGGCCGGGGACCTGAATATGCTCTCCATATTTATATCAAAAGCTTTCAAAAAGACGCGCACCAAGTACGGGGAGATGAGCAGCGGACTGTTGTTAACTAAACAGTCATCGATCTCGCTGCTCTTCGGCTTTTTCACAGCTTTATTCTGTCACTAAACACCACCACTATACTAAACTGTTTAACCCCTATCCCGCCGCTCCCTGACCCCGCCACAACTAAATAAAGGTATTAACCCCTAAACTGCCGCTCCCGGAGCCCACTGCAACTCTAATAAACTTATTAACCCCTATCCCGCTGCTCCCAGACCCCACCGCAACTCTAATAAAGTTATTAACCCTTATCCCACTGCTCCCCGACCCCGCCGCAATTAAATAAAGTTATTAACCCCTATTCCGCCTCTCCCGGAGCCCACCACAACTCTAATAAAGTTATTAACCCCTATCCCGCTGCTCCCGGACCCCGCCGCAACTAACTAAAGGTATTAATCCCTAAACCCCTGGCCTCCCACATCACTAGAACTTACTAAACCTATTAGCCCCTAAACCGCCAGCCCCCCATATCACCATAAACTAAATTAAACTATTAACCCCTAAACCTAACAACCCGCTAACTTTACATTACATATTAACTCATCCCTATCTTATAATAAATTTCAACTTACCTTTAGAATTAAAATAAACTATATTAAACTATTAATTAACCTACCCTAACTATTATACTAAAATTATATTAAACTATATTAAACTAATAATGAACCTACCCTAACTATTATACTAAAATTACATTGAACTATATTAAACTATTAATTAATCTATCCTGACTATTATACAAAAATTACTTTAAACTATATTAAACTAATAATTAACCTACCCTAAATATTATACTAAAATTACATTAAACTATATTAAACTAATAATTAATATACCCTAACTGTTACACTAAAATTACATTAAACTACAAATTAAATTAAATATATTATATATTTAAATACCTAACCCTACTTAAATAATTTAAATCTACAATAAAAAATTACAAAGTTACAAAAAACTAAAAACTAAGTTACAAAAAAATAAACACTAAGTTACACAAAATAAAAAATAAATTATCAAAGAATTAAACTAATTACACCTAATCTAAGAGCCCTATGAAAATAAAAAAGCCCCCCCCCAAAAAAAAATAAAAAAAACCCTAACCTACAATAAACTACAAATAGTCCTTAAAAGGGCCTTTTGCGGGGCATTGCCACAAAGAAATCAGCTCTTTTACCTGTAAATAAAAAATACAAATACCCCCCAACAGTAAAACCCACCACTCACACAACCAACCCCCCCAAATAAAATCCTAACTAAAAAAACCTAAGCTCCCCATTGCCCTGAAAAGGGCATTTGGATGGGCATTGCCCTTAAAAGGGCATTTAGCTCTATTGCTGCCCAAACCCTAATCTAAAACTAAAACCCACCCAATAAACCCTTAAAAAAACCTAACACTAACCCCTGAAGATCCACTAACAGTTTTGAAGATCCGACATCCATCCTCAAAGAAGCCGGGAGAAGTCCTCATCGAAGCCGGCAGAAGTCTTCATCCAAGCAGCCGAAGTCTTCATCCAAGCCCGCAGAAGTCTTCACCCAGATGGCATCTTCCATCTTCATCCATCCGGCGCGGAGCGGCTCCATCTTCAAGACATCTGACACGGAGCATCCTCTTCTTACAACGTCTTGTTGAACAATAAAGGCTCCTTTAAATGATGGCATCCAAGATGGCGTCCCTTAGATTCCGATTGGCAGATAGAATTCTATCAGCCAATCGGAATTAAGGTTGAACAAATCATATTGGCTGTTGCAATCAGCCAATAGGATTGAGCTTTTATCCTATTGGCTGATCCAATCAGCCAATAGGATTGAGCTTGCATTCTATTGGCTATTCCAATCAGTCAATAGAATGCAACCTCAAACCTATTGGCTGATTGTAAGGTAAGTTTAAATTTATTATAAGATAGGGATGAGTTAATATTTAATATAAAGTTTGCCGGTTGTTAGGTTTAGGGGTTAATAGTTTAATTTAGTTTATGGTGATGTGGGGGGCTGGCAATTTAGGGGTTAATAGTTTTAGTAAGTGCTAGTGATGTGGGAGGCCAGGGGTTAATACATTTATTTAGTTGCGTTGGGCTCCGGGAGCGGCGGGATAGGGGTTAATAACTTTATGTAGGTGGCGGCGGTGTTGGGGCAGTAGATTAGGGGTTAATAGGTATAATGTAGGTGGTGTTGGGGTGGCAGATTAGGGGTTAATAAGTATAATGTAGGTGGTGGCGGCGGTGGCGGGGCGGCAGAATAGGGGTTAATAAGTATAATGTAGGTGGCAGCAGTGTCTTGGCGGCAGATAAGGGGTTAATAAGTATAATGTAGGTGTCAGCGGTGTCGGGCGGTAGATTAGGGGTTAATAAGTATAATGTAGGTGGCGGCGGTGTAGGGGGCGGCAGATTAGGGGTTTTTAGACTCGGGGTACATGTTAGGGTGTTGGGTGTAAATGTAACTTTTATTCTCCCATATAAATGAATGGGATATTGGGTAGCAGCAAACATGAGCTTTCGCTGCTTTCAGACTCCCATTGATTCCTATGGCATCCGCCGCCTCCAGGATTGAAAACCAGGTACACTGGGACGGAATATTGGCGAGCGTACCTGTTAGAAATTTGTTAACTAGCAAAAATAGTCAGATGTGCCGAATTTGCATTCGGAACATCTGTAGTGACGTAAGCATCGATCTGTGTCGGACTGAGACCGGCGGATTGTATGTTACGTCACAGATTCCAACTTTTGACGGTCTGTAGGCTTTGATAACTAAGGCGAATCAGGCTCTCCACAATTACGCTGCGGAATTCCAGCGTATTTGTGGTTGACGGCTTGATAAGTAGGCCTCAATATCTTCATCTTCAGCTCTTTGTTTGTTTGGGACTTTAAAGAAAAGTTAGATAAGGAGGTTCATTTAGCCTGCTATATTACTATTTGTATTTATGTTCAGTGAAAAGCTTAAAGGGACACTGAACCCAAATTTTTTCTTTTGCAATTCAGAAAGAGCATGCAATTTTAAGCAACTTTCTAATTTACTCCTATTATCAATTTTTCTTCGTTCTCTTGCTATCATTATTTGAAAAAGAAGGCATCTAAGCTTTTTTTTTGTTTCAGTACTCTGGACAGCACTTTTTTATTGGTGGATGAATTTATCCACCAATCAGCAAGGACAACCCAGGTTGTTCACCAAAAATGGGCCGGCATCTTAACTTACATTCTTGCATTTCAAATAAAGATACCAAGAGAATGAAGACAATTTGATAATAGGAGTAAATTAGAAAGTTGCTTAAAATGTCATGCTCAATCTGAATCACAAAAGAATTTTTTTTGGGTACAGTGTCCCTTTAAAGAAATATTTAACTCAAATGTAATTCACCATAAAAGTTTAGGGCGAGATTACAAGTGGAGCGCTAAATATCACTTTTGTGAAAGCAATATTTGCACTCTATTGTGTAATACTAGCGTATGTTAATGTGCGCTGGTATTACAAGTTGACAGCAATGCAAACGCAAGCTTGTGTTTGCGTTGCTGGGAAGCATTGCGCTCACAATGGGAGCTTTGTTCTCATGCCATGAGACACGGCTTGAGAACTAGCCCTGTGAAGATGGTAAGTAGCGCAGTGCTGGCCAGCAAATATATATGTACATAAGCATAGTGCAGCGGAGCCTGTTGGCACTCTACAAATAACTGATAATAATAATAATATACATATATATTTACTGGGAACACACAGTTCGTATAGACCGCAATGTAAAGGCACTTTTCAGTGTCATTTTATTTTTCCTAACACCCCACACCCGCCAACTTTAGCCCCCAAAACTGCCTGGTGCAGTTATTTTATTAAAGAATAAAAATGCTACAATGTTTATTTTTTTTAATAAAATAGACACCACTGTATTTTGGAGGCTTTTGGGTTACATTTATCAAATTAATCAGAGATCTGGTAATGGCTGGTTATTTATCACATACTCTTAAATGGGTTTGTCCATTTGTGGGCGCGTGATAAATTAGCGCTCCACTTGTAATCTAGACCTTAATGGGGCATGACAGTGTTCCTTTAATAAAAACAAATATTTGAAATCAAAGAAAACTAATATTAAATATTGAAACCAATATAATGCAAGCTCAATATTGAAACCAATAGAATGCAAGCTCAATCCTATAGGCTGATTGGATCAGCCAATAGGATGAAAGTTCAATCCTATTGGCTGATTGCAACAGCCAATAGGATTTTTTCAACCTTAATTCCGATTGGCTGATAGAATTCTATCAGCCAATCGGAATCCAAGGGACGCCATCTTGTATGATGTCATTTAAAGGAACATTCATTCTGAAGAAGACGTCGATTAAAGAGGATGCTCCGAGTTGGATGTCTGGAAGATGGAGCCACTCCGCGCCGGATGGATAAAGATAGATGATGCCGTCTGGGTGAAGACTTCTGCAGGCTTGGATGAAGACTTCGGCAGCTTGGATGAAGACTTCTGCCAGCTTCTTGGAGGATGGATGTTGGATGTTCAAAACTGTAAGTCGATCTTCAGGGGTTAGTGTTAGGATTTTTTTTAAGGGTTTATTGGGTGGGTTTTATTTTTAGATTACGGGTTTGGGTGCAATAGAGCTAAATGCTCTTTTAAGGGCAATGCCCATACAAATGCCCTTTTCAGGGCAATGGGGAGCTTAGGTTTTTTTAGTTAGGCTTTTATTTGGGGGGTTGGTTGTGTGGATGGTGGGTTTTACTGTTGGGGGGTTGTTTGTATTTTTTTTTTACAGGTAAAAGAGCTGATTTATTTGGGGTAATGCCCTGCAAAAGACCCTTTTAAGGGCTATTTGTAGTTTATTGTAGGTTAGGGTTTTTTTATTTTGGGGGGCTTTTTTATTTTCATAGGGCCCTTAGATTAGGTGTAATTAGTTTAAATCTTTGATAATTTCTTTTTTATTTTTTTGTAACAGTGTTTATTTTTTTGTGTAACTTAGTGTTTGTTATTTTTGTAACTAAGTTGTTAGTTTTTAGTAACTTAGTAATTTTTTAGTGTAGATTTAAATTATTTGAGTAGGGTTAGGTGTCTAAATATATAATATAGTTAATTTAATTTGTGGCTTAATGTAATTTTAGTATAAAAGTTAGGGTAGATTAATTATTAATTGAATATAGTTTAATGTAATTTTATTATAAAAGTTAGGGTAGATTAATTATTGATTTAATATAGTTTAATGTAATTTTAAAGCTAAGTTTAAATTGATTATAAGATAGGGATGAGTTAATATTTAATATAAAGTTAGTGGGTTGTTAGGTTTAGGGGCTAATAACTTTATTTGGTTTTGGTGGGCTCCGGGAGCGGCGGGATTGGGGTTAATAACTTTATGTAGGTGTCTGGAGCGGCAGATTAGGGGTTAATAAATATAATGTAGGTGGCTGCGGTGGCGGGGCGGCAGATTAGGGGTTAATAAGTATAATGTAGGTGGCGACGGTGTCGGGGCAGCAGATTAGGGGTTAATAAGTATAATGTAGGTGGCGGTGTCAGGGTGGCAGATTAGGGGTTAATAAGTATAATGTAGGTGGCGGCGGTGGCGGGGCGGCAGATTAGGGGTTAATAGGTATAATGTAGGTGGCGGCAGTGTAGGGGCAGCAGATTAGGAGTGTTTAGACTCGAGGTACATGTTAGGGTGTTAGGTGTAAACATAATTTTATTCTCCCATAGGAATCAATGGGATATCGGGCAGCAGCGAACATAAGCTTTTGCTGCTTTCAGACTCCCATTGATTCCTATGGCATCTGTCGCCTCCTGGGCGGCGGATTGAAAAGCAGGTACGCTGGGCCGAAATAGTGGCGCGCATACCTGTTAGATTTTTGTTAACTTGCAAAAGTAGTCAGATAGTGCCGAATTTGCATTCGGAACATCTGTAGTGATGTAAGCATTGATCTGTGTCGGACTGAGACCGGCGGATCGTATGTTACATCACAAAATTCTACTTTTGCCAGTCTGTAGGCTTTGATAAATAAGGGGAATCAAGCTTGCCACAATTACACTGCGGAATTCCTGCATATTTGCGGTTGACGGCTTGATAAATAGGCCCCCTAGACTGCTTCCCAGCCCAGCAGGTAGGCGACCATGGACACAACACCCAGGAATGTCTCCAGAAGCATGCGCCCTGAGACAGATACTCTTGAAAGAGTCACTACGGGAGAGAGTCTCTATCGACTGATCTAGATTTATCCTCTGAGACAGACCTAAAGATCTCCATATTATTGAAAATAGAAACGGGAAAGATGTCCATGGAAACCAACAGACCAATTCCCTTCATACTAGAACCACTGAATAGATAAGGTAAAATCAACTGTAGCTATCCAAACTCCCAACCTCCGGGTCACAATAGCTTGCTGTCAAAAACTGCCGAAAGAGGAAAAGGAATATATACTAGATTAGTTGAACTCTGTTAAACATCTTCTCCTAGATAGAGAATCCATTAAGATGCCAGCTTACCTGGAATGCAATGGACATCCAGCGCCTAGCTGGACTCGAACCCACAACCTTTGAGCTTCAAAGTCAGAGATAACCATCAGGCAACATTGGCCTGCTCTACTTAACTTCCCAGATCAGATGAATCAGAAGCAATCAGGATATTGTGGCAGTAGACCCAAGTAATAACCCTTGAAGACGGAACAAGGGAACTCTATTCCAGAAGTAATTCCCATCCATGGGAAAATAGGTTGGACCAGATCTCCTAAAAGAGAGTTTGCTCAAAGAAAGGAAGACACCTGAACCAAATATTGTCCAGAAAACCCCCCTCATCCTAAGGACAGGTCCTCATAAATCAAAGGAGAAAAAATACTACTTTGAAGGTCAAAACCTGAGTTACATGCAGTAAATACCAGATCCTGCTTCAAAACTGGAACTAGAACTATCACTCCCAGAGAGGAAGGTCCTAGACCCAAATCAGGGTTACTCGTCATACCTGAGTTGCAAATACTTTAGCTAGCAGCACTGCAGTGCCAATAAAACAATTATCAACTTTTCCCCCCAGAGAAAATGCCCCTGGGAGGAAATCTTAGGTTGGACTCAAGAGACAAGACTGCCTTGCAGAAAGAGGAGAATAAAGTCTTTCTATTTTCCTGATGTGTGGTAGAAAAAAAACTATTTTACCCGTCAAACAAGACTTAATCCAAACAAGACTTAATCCAAACAAGGTCTAATCCTTAAAACGAGATGCCAGAAATGTGGATTTGGAGGAAATTTAAAAAAATTTAACCTGCAACAGCACCACTGCAAAGCCTATATTGTAACTAAGTCCCAGGTAGGCTTCAACTGACCCAGACTTCAGTCACAATGCATGGCACCTAGTACGGTAAGACTAAAAGAGACAAATCATTGCTCTAAATGAACACTTAAACCTCCAGCTTCTTATCCATGGATGTGTAAAGGAGCAGTCACCGTCCATAAGGATCGAAGCTCTTAATGCCATAGTACAAAACACTCCCTTCTACTTAGGGCATTGTGCAATTTAGTGGAGTCAGTGACAGGAAAATCCTGTAAAGGACGGCTAACTTCTGTGAAATTATCCAAGGCACTTTAGCTGGATACGAACCAACCATTTATGAATTGCTAAGCCACAAGGTTAACCACAAGGCTATATGGGCTGCTTCCGGAGAACGGAAATATTCCTGACAGATCAGGACCAAACAAGGTCTTACCCTTGTAAGAAAGCTGCACCTGGTGTTCCCAAGTGGTTTCCCATCCAGGTACTAACCAGGCCTGGCTCTGCTTAACTTCCAAGATCAACCAGGATCGGGTGCATTCAGGGCAGAGTGGTGGTAGACCAATTGGATCAACCAATAAGATGCCGCCATAGACATAGTGTCACAACAAACTTCCGTGTAAACCTTCTGCTTAGTCCATTTATCCTGAAAAAACAGCCATCCTCTCTAGGAATCATAGCTCTCTTAACCAGAGTAGAAAAACCCTACTACTATAGGCCCCATGCACCTTAAAAAGGAGACAGCCACAAGAAACATCTTTCCAAAAACAGAAGATGGGAAAAAAGTAATCCTTGACCTCTCCTATTCCTGTGAAAAATCTCCTTGCACGATCTGGAATGGAAAAAACTTCCCCAGAAGAATCCCAGAATGTATAAAATTGTCTAGATTCTTAGGGTTGACAATGACAAACATATCAGAGTCATCCCAATTTAGCCAGAATCTTCTAAACATACACAAAGATGTTCAAGCTTAAATCTGAAGGATACTCTTCAGCATCAGATGAAGGAATTATACTGTCCGAAACTGATATATCACCCTCAGAAGCTACTAGTGACTACACTGGAACAGGCTTAGGAGAGATTGCAACATTATCAAGCAGAAATGGAGCAGAGACCTTACTATCTGAGTAATAAAATGTCCTCATGCGCTTTCCCTGAAGGAAAAGAAAGGCAGATAAAGCCACAGATATTAGAGATAATACCTGAGCTGCAAAATCTGCAGGCAAATACACTCCTCCAGGAGATTAAGAGGAACCGCAGGGCACTGCATGTGACACCATGAAGGCTTTGGACGATTAAGGAGAAAGCTGCGGCATTGCCTGGACAGCATCATCCTGAGAGAGCAAAATGTGTACATTAAATAGTATTGGTCATAAAAATTCTGAGGAACAGGAGGCTCAAATAATAAAAAATATATCTATATTAAAAAGCATTTATTTTAATATAAGGGACTAAAACATTTATCAAAACCGTTGTCCCCAGGAGCCATAAATTAGCAAAACCCTGTTCCAAACTTCAGGCCAAAAGAATGTATACCATTAACTAGGGTGATAATAACATCCTTAAATCTTAATTATATGGCACATCGCTGTCAGACCTAAAAACTGCTCTCCCGGTCTGCAGACATAACTACCTCACTGTAACAGTGTTCTCTTAGAAAGAGAAGACAAACCGGACAGATATAGAATAATATGAATGCCGCTCCGTCCTCATGTCTGAGAACAATGCGGAGTGAAAAAGCCAATGACGTAGACTCCCAAAATGGCGCCGCTCCGCTTTGGAGAGGAGGCAGGAACTATACACTCGGCAAGGAAATGAAGCGTGCATTATACATCGCGCTTCATTCCGCCGATAAAGTTACAAAAACCATCAGCTTAGAAAGGGGCAGCCTGAATAATAACACTAGCTACCAATATTATTCCCTGCTTTTCCATAACAAAGGCGGCGCTAAGATAAACAGAGCGCGTCCTCCTAACTGTCTACGTGCGGGACACTGAGAGACTATCTCCTTTGACGAAATGCAGAATTTAACATAGCAACTGCACTGAAAAAGGGAGATGTCCAATAAACATCCTATAGAACACTCTTTTATTAAGCCCACATAAAAGGTCAACTCCTTCAATGCTGTGAAGGAGTTCAACCTTAAGTCTCCAATTCACATTGTAGTGTCTGCCCCTGCCATAAAACATCCTTACTAAAATACAGAGGGTTCCTAACCCCTTCAGTGCTAGCCTCTCCCAGAAGACAATAAGGCACTTACCTGTATATCCAGCTGTCCGGCAGGAGGACAGACCACCCGGCATGAGAGGATGCCACTCCACACAGAGACCTGTGTAAGAAAGAAAGAAACAGAGTCTGGCTTTCTATATCTGGGCAGCAACATGTTAAGAAAACGCAGTGAGGCCAACCCCACAAGTTCCTAACTGCTTGACAGCCACCATTGCCCTACTGAAGAGACTAACATGGAGTACGGCTGGACCCATTCTTGAGAGAAAAGATCAGAGTAAACCTTCTCTGGCTTTTAAAATAATAAAATCTTGATTGAAGAGAAATAAATCCAATCTTGTTCAGACACCAAAAACGTCACCTCCTCCTTGCACCGAAGGCAAAGAGAATGACTGGGGATTGTGGGAATAGAAGTGATACTTAACAGCTTTGCTGTTGTGCTCTTTGCCTCCTCCTGCTGGCCAGGAGTGATATTTCCAACAGTAATTGATGATTCCGTGGACTCACCATATTTTAGGAAATAAATATTTTTTTTTACAAAGCTGATAACCTTTTTTTTGTCTGCTTTTTTTCCTTTATTAATTTTATTTGAATGATTAGGTTGTGACTGATTTGCTTTTGGAAGATACCTAAGAAAAAGTGAAGTAAAAAAATAGCCTCCCATTTACAACAAACAAATATGTCCAACATAAGTTATTTTAAAACTGTGTGCCAAAATATGTGCCCATCCTTAAAGGAACATTAAATGCTTTGAGATAGTAATATAAAATGACAAACTTTATAAATGAAAAATACTATGCAATATACTTTTATTATTTATATTGCCCTCTTTTCCTGGTATCCCATTCTGAAATTGTGAGCTTTTTAGTTCCTGTTAGAAACGGAAGGGCAGAACACTATTATATTCCACACAGGCAGTGGCTGCACACTCTAGTGACCTATTTATAACTGTCCCTAATTGGCCACAGCAGAGAAGGTAACCTAAGTTACAACATGACAGCTCCTATTGTTTTATAGACACTAAGAGGCCTATTTATCAAGCCGTCAACTGTGCTGCATTCGACAGCACCAACATGTTCGCCTTACATTGCCTAAAATCGCGGCCGCGGACCTGAATACGCTCTCCATATTTATAAAAAAAGCTGTCAAAAAGCTGCGCACCAAGTATGGGGCGATGAGCAGCGGACTGTTGTTAACTAACAGTCATCGATCTCGTTGCTATTCGGCTTTTTCACAATTTTATACCCTGTCACTAAACACCACCACTATACTAAAATGTTTAACCCCTATCCCGCCACTCACAGACCCAGCCGCAACTAAATAGAAGTATTAACCCCTATCCCTCCGCTCCCGGAGCCCACCGCAACTCTAATAAAGTTATTAACCCCTATCCTTCTGCTCCCGGAGCCCACCGCAACTTTAATAAAGGTATTAACCCCTATCCCGCTGCTCCCGGAGCCCACCGCAACTAAATAAAGTTATTAACCCTATCCCGCCGCTCCCGGAGCCCTCCGCAACTAAATAAATGTATTAACCCCTAAACCTCTGGCCTCCCACATCACTACCACTTACTAAACCTAATAACCCCTAAACCAGCCCCCCACATTGCCATAAACTAAATGAAGCTATTAACTCCTAAACCTAACAACCCACTAACTTTACATTACATATTAACTCATCCCTATATAAAATAACTATATTACATATTTAAACACCTATCCCTACTCAAATTATTTAAATCTACTAAGTTACAAAAAAATAACAACTAAGTTACACAAAATAAAAAACAATAAACAATAAAAAATAAATGATCAAATATTTAAACTAATTACACCTAATAGCCCTATGAAAATAAAAAATAAACTATATTAAACTATTAATTAACCTACCCTACCTATTATATTATCCCCAGGACATACTTGAAAACGAGAGAAATCTCAATGTATCCTTCCTGGTAAAATATTTTATAAATAAATACTAAAATTCCATTAAAGTACATTAAACTATTAATTAACCTACCCTAACTATTATACTAAAATTACATTAAATAACATTAAACTATATTAAAGGGACACTGTACCCAAAAATTTTCTTTTGTAATTCAGAAAGAACATGCAATTTTAAGCAACTTTCTAATTTACTCCTATTATCAATTTTTCTTCGTTCTCTTGCTATCTTTATTTGAAAAAGAAGGCATCTAAGCTTATTTTGGGTTCAGTACTCTGGACAGCACTTTTTTATTGGTGAATGAATTTATCCACCAATCAGCAAGGACAACCCAGGTTGTTCACCAAAAATGGGCCGGCATCTAAACTTACATTTTTGCATTTAAAATAAAGATACCAAGAGAATGAAGAAAATGTTATAAAAGGAGTAAATTAGAAAGTTGCTTAAAATGTCACGCTCAATCTGAATTACGAAAGAAAAAATTTGGGTACAGTGTCCCTTTAAACTATTCATTAACCTTCCCTATTATACTAAAATTACATTCAACTAACAATTAAAATAACTATATTACATATTTAAACACCTATCCCTACTCAAATTATTTAAATCTACTAAGTTACAAAAAAATTACAACTAAGTTACACAAAATAAAAAACAATAAACAATCAAAAATAAATGATCAAATATTTAAACTAATTACAACTAATAGCCCTATGAAAATGAAAAAGCCCCCCCAAAATAAAGAAACCCCTAGCCTAAAATAAACTACCAATGGCCCTTAAAAGGGCCTATTGTGGGTCATTGCCCCAAAGAAATCAGCTCTTTTACTTGTAAATAAAAATACAAACACCCCCCAACAGTAAAACCCACCACCCACACAACCTACCCCCCCCCCAAATAAAAACCTATCTAAAAAACCTAAGCTCCCCATTGCCCTGAAAAGGGCATTTGGATGGGCATTGCCCTCAAAAGGGCATTCAGCTCTTTTTCAGCCAAAACCCATTCTAAAAATAAAACCCACCCAATAAACCCTTATTGGAATAGCCAATAGAATGCGAGCTCAATCCTATTGGCTGATTGGATCAGCCAGTAGGATGAAAGCTCAATCCTATTGGCTGATTGCAACAGCCAATAGGATTTTTTCCACCTTAATTCCTATTGGCAGATAGAATTCTATCATCAAATCGGAATGTAAGGGACGCCATCTTGGATGAAGTCATTTAAAGGTAAACTTCATTCTCAGAAGAGGTCGTAAGAAGAGGATGCACCGCACCGGATGTCTTGAAGATAGAGCCGCTCCGTGCCGGATGGATGAAGATAGAAGATGCTGTCTGGGTGAAGACTTCTGCCGGCTTGGATGAAGACTTCGGCCCGCTTGGATGAAGACTTCTGCCGCTTGGTTGAGGATGGATGTCCGATCTTCAAAAACTTTAAGTGGATCTTCGGGGGTTAGTATTAAGATTTTTTAAGGGTTTATTGGGTTGGTTTTATTTTTAGATTAGGGGTTTGGGCTGAAAAAGAGCTAAATGCCCTTTTAAGAGCTTATTTCTTTGGGGCAAAGCCCCGCAAAAGGCCCTTTTAAGGGCCATTGGTAGTATATTGTAGGCTAGGGTTTTTTTTTATTTTGGGGGGGGGGGTTTATTTTCATAGGGCTATTAAATTCGGTTTAATTAGTTTACATTTTTGATAATTTATTTTTTATTTTGTGTAACTTAGTGTTTTTTACTTTATGTAACTTAGTTATTTTTTTGTAACTGGGCAGGAATAGTGGCGAGCGTACCTGTTAGAAATTTGATAAATGGCAAAAGGTGTCAGAGAGTGCCGAATTTGCATTCGGAATATCTGTAATGATGTAAGCATCGATCTGTGTCGGATTGAGACCAGCGGATCGTATATTACGTTACAAATTTAAACTTTTGCCAGTCTGTAGGCTTTGATAAATGGGGTGAATCAGGCTTGCCACAATTATGCTGCTGAATTCCAGCGTATTTGCGGTTGACGGCTTGATAAAACAGCTAATAAAAGTTTAAAAAATACATCTACACGTTATTCTCAGGCTAATCATTTCTTTGAATGCATCATTCTATCTAGCATTTATTTAGTGTTAATGTACCTTTAAAGTGAAGGTAAAGTTTGGACGTTCTATAAGCATAATTCAATTATTAATATCCTAAGTAATATAATCGCTTACTTTTTTTCTAAATAGCATATTGTATTTTTTGAATACAATTGTTTTATATTTTCTTACTCTGTGGCAAGTGACTCCTCCCATTAGCCATTTCCTGATTTCTGACATTCCCACCGGCTCTATAAGCAGTCCCACCCGATCAAAGGTAGAGAAAATAATGGGAACGCATGCGCAGATGCTCAAATAGTGCGATGACGTCGGATGACGGCCGCCTAACGGCCAGATTTTCAATTGGCTTTCGGCAAAACGTGACCGACTAATAGAAAAAAAAAAAAAAAAAAAAACACGGGTTGATTTGACAGCCTGCAAAATAGTAATGAAAAACGGCGATTACGGATTTATTTTTTAAATATAGCAAAATTGATGAATGAAAGTAACATTCATTTTTGCGTGTATGTGGTAATGTAACAATGCGATCTAGCTAACTTTACCTTCACTTTAATGATGACAAAATGTGAGATGGAAAATTATTAAAAGGACACTGATTATTAATTGAACCAACATTTTCACGTTCTGCTGCACGGATACATTAACTAAGCAATCAGAGTAGAATGGTATTTTTCTTTTTTCTTTGTATTCTATTAATATTTATTAAAAATTGGTACTTTACTCATAAATCATAGAAATGCTAATAATCATAAGGAGAGAAAATAATTTGCCTTTGCAATTCCAGATACAGTGATGCAAAATTGCATTCATTAAAATAAAATATGTATTAAAAGATGTCAGGTATGACATGGACATTAGAAATGAAATATGAAAAAAATACCAGCTATCAATGTTAATTGTATAGAGACACATTTCTAGTTATTGACATTCCTGAGATGAATAGGCTGGAGGAAAAAAAAAATGAAATTATATGAGCTGTCTTTAAAACAATATTACTATGCTAATTAGCATATATTTCCTTAGCGAAAGTAAAATACATTCAGGGCAATATCATATAGGTATCCTCTTTAACACAGAATACCATGAGAACAGAACAAATTTGAAACATTGTTTTAAACTTGGATGCTTCATGAAAATAAAATGGATTTAATGTCCCGTTATAATCAACTTAAGAAGCTGTCTGCAGGGAACCCCTGGGAGTTCGAAGTAACGGGAAGGGGACTTGACCGTTGGAGGAATTAGGCCTTGGGTGTGATTGGTTGGTACCTGTAAGGGGGCGGGCTTAGCACGCGCTGTTACGCATTTAAGGAAAGAGCGGGAGAATCTGTCATCAGATTATTTTTTCAAACCTTTCTGGAAAGTGCTTGTCAGTTGGTAATTCTGTGATGGCGCATTTTGATGCGATTTTCGACCAACTTAAGTTGGAAGCTGCTAAAATGGGCCCTACCTGGCTCGAAGATAAATTACGTCCTTTGCTTAGCCCGGTTGTTGAACCCAGGGAGGATATCGTGGATGTGGCTTCGAGACCAGCGAGGCGTTCGAGGTCCCCAGTTCGTTCGGATCCGGATCCTGAAGGGGGTAATAGCGGTCGGAGAAAATCCAGCCCCAGTCCGGGGTTAAAGGCGTCTGTGAGGAAGAAGTCAAGTTCTAGTTCCGGAAGTCGGCAGACCGGAGCGGAGGTTGCTGATAATGTGATGCAGTCCGGGAGCACCTTTTCCCTTACGGAACAATTCATTGAGCCTGTAATGAAGGGTGATTCTTTGCCTAAGGGTAAGATGGCCAATTTAGGCCAAAAAGTAGTAATTAGAGGAAAAAGGCAAGCTAGTAAAAGTGACGGCCCGCCGAGGCCTAGTTTTCCGTGTGGGGGTAATGAACAAGTGAGTATATGTAGTTTAGGTAGTGCCTTAGTGAAAAAGAAAGGTGAGGGTTTGAATGTATCGGGGCCGATTGAACTACCTCAGGCAGTTTCAGAACAGTTACATAATGTTTCAAAGACGGCACAGATTTTAAGACCTTGCAGTAATATTGAGGATCAGGCTTATCGAGTGTTAGACGAGCGGGTGGAAGGGCGTGAAGTCAGTGAAAGTCAGCATGATACCGAGGTTGATAACGGTGTGGTAGAATTAGATTTATATTTAGATTCTTCTGAGGAGGATTTTATTCCACCTTCTCCCAGTGTAGTTAACCCTATTTGCCAGTTTAAACCGTCAGTCAAGGTCCCGAGTGATTCGGTTTTAAAGGGTGAGTTAAGAAATTTGAGGGATAGGAACGTTGAAGTAATTAAAAATTTACCTGTCACTAATGATGTTTTTCTTTTAGAAGGGAATGAGACTGGGTCACGGCCTGAGAATTCCCAGGGTCTTTTAATGGTGGGAAATGACGGCCTAAGTGGGGATGCTTATGGTCTGCAGGAATCCTGGACGGAAAATATCAGGCTGGATATTGAGGACGGCGTTCCGGGGGTGGAACGTTTTAATGCAAGGGGAGAAGAAACAAGGGTGAGTACGGCCAACAATCTTAATTTTGGTCTTCAGGGCATGATGGGTCAGAGTATTAATAATACATTTCATAGCTCGGTTAACTCTGTTCAACGTCCAAACAGGTCTGGGATTGGGAGAATACAAGGTAGAGGTAGACAACGCAAGAGGTATGGGGATTTAAAGGGAGAAGGGTTTGAGGTTCCATCAGCTAAGAAGGGTAAGGGTGTTTTAGTGGATAGTAGGTTGGGTATGTCTACAGCTAGTAGGGGCATTGGAATTTGGGCACCTTCTGGGAGTTTGTCACATGTTTCTTTTTTACAGACGGAAAAAGGGCAGCAATTAATGACTAATACGGATCCCAGGACTACTGGTTTCCAGAATACAGAGAAGGTTACGGCTGCATCTCAAGGGGTTCAGTCTGCAGTGACTCAGGATCCGAGTACAGGTAATGAGGGATCCGGGGTGGTGAATCTGAATGTGGGGGTTGATACAGTTGGTGTGCATGCTGATCCTTTATCTATAACTGTTGTAGCGGGTTTAAGGGACTTGTTAGCCAAATTAGAAGGAGCCAAAGTCATGGGGGGAGTCGCCAATTCATGGGTTCCCCCTGAATTGGCTATCCAAAATAGGGTATTAGGGATTGTTGGTGAGGGAATAAAAGAGGTAGGGTCAGTACCTCAATCTCAAATGGTCGGTTTATCCCAGCAAAAGGTGGCTAATGTTGATAATAAAGCGGCTGGGGGTCCCGAGCTGAAGATTGCTGACACGGCTTTGGCCAGGTCTTGTTTGTGTTCTATCGGGCCTTTGGGCATGCATTTGACGGTCGAGTTAAGAGAAAATATATACAAGAGAGATTTTATTGAATTATTTTCCCTCCTTCCTCTTGATCAGTCTTTTGAGATACCTGAAGACTCAAAAAAGGATTCGGCCAAGAAGGAGGAAGAGGAAAGGAAAAGACATTACAGAAAATTACCGAAAACATTTACTAACTGGTTCCAGGCTTTTGTTATTTATGCTAGTGTATTTTCTGTTAAGTTCCCTGATCAAGGCGCAGCCCTCTTTTGTTATTTAGATGAAATTGCCGCTGCTCAGAGAACATACGGTGGTATGGCTTGGTGGTATTATGATGAACAATTTAGACAACGTTTGTCGGTTAAGCCTGAGATGAAATGGGACGATCGTGATATGGGTCTATGGTTAAAAGTGATGACCCCGTTAAGGTCTTCGCAGCCCTTTCGCGGGAGTGCCGGCGGATCTCTTCAAAACGGTTCGTCGGCAACAGTCAAAAAAGGTTTCTGTTTTGCTTTCAATTAAAAGTTCTGTAAATGGGGAGCATCATGTAAATTCAGACACAAATGCTCTGGGTGTGGTGGATCCCACCCTTCCATTAAGTGTTTCAAAAAGAACAAATTGGGAGGAACCCAGGAGCTTCCTGAAAAAGGGATTAACTCCGGTGAGGCTAAGCGGGATGGAGCTGTGGCTCGTACTTTACGCTAAACAGAAGGGTTGTGGTGATAAGGCCTTGTTATTGCTACATGGTTTTGAGTTTGGTTTCAGAATTCCATCTTCAGGGGGTGTTGTTCATTACAGGGGTAACCTTAAGTCTGCTAGAGAATGGCCTGAGGTTGTCAGGATTAAACTTGAGAAAGAGGTTACTTTGGGTCGAATGGCAGGTCCTTTTAAAATCTCTCCTATCCCCCATTTGCGTATTTCTCCTTTAGGAGTGGTTCCTAAGAAAGAGCCTGGTAAATTTCGTCTAATTCACCACTTATCATTCCCAAAAGGTGGATCTGTTAATGATGATATTCCGGATGAATTATCGTCTGTGTCTTATACATCATTTGACATGGCAGTTAATTTGGTTAGAGAGGCTGGTCAATTTGCTTTAATGGCTAAAGTGGATATTGAGGCGGCTTTTCGGTTACTTCCAGTTCATCCTTCTTCACATTATCTGTTGGGTTGTTGTTTTGAGGGTTTTTTCTACATCGACCTCTGCCTCCCGATGGGCTGTTCTATTTCTTGTTCTTTGTTTGAATGCTTTAGTTCCTTTTTGGAATGGGTTGTTAAATTCAAGTCTGGATTCTCGTCAGTAGTTCATTATTTGGATGATTTTCTTTTTGTTGGTCCCCCTGATTCGGACGTTTGTTTGAAATTAAGGGATTGTTTTTATTCAATGGCATCTGATTTTGGGGTTCCTATTGCAATGGAAAAATCTGAGGGTCCAGTTACGGCCCTTAAATTTTTGGGTATTACGATAGATTCTGAAAGTATGGAATGTAGGCTACCTGCGGAAAAGATTGTGGATTTGTCAGAAATGATTCAGCAATTTTTGGCGGTCCGTAAGGTGACTTTGAGAAAAATGCAATCTTTGCTGGGAAAATTGAATTTTGCTTGCAGAATCATTCCTATTGGTAGAGTTTTTTCTAGAAGAATGTCATTGGCTACGTCTGGTGTTAGTAAGCCTCATCATTTTGTAAGGATTAAAAAAGGCCACAAGGATGATTTGAAAGTTTGGTTGGAATTCCTTAAAATTTTTAATGGTGTTGCAATATTTATGGAAGCTAGGATCTCTAATGTTGATTTGGATTTGATAACTGATGCAGCTGGGGGTGTTGGTTTCGGGGCTTATTTTCAAGGGCATTGGTGTGCAGAAGTGTGGCCTCAAGAGTGGGTCAATTTGGGTTTAACTAAGAACCTAGTTTTCCTTGAGCTATTTCCTATTCTGGTGGCTCTGTTTGTGTGGGAAGTTGATTTGATGAATAAATCCATATTGTTCCATACGGATAATATGGGTGTTGTTTCTGCTATTAATTCTTTATCTGCATCATCATTACCAGTTTTGCGTTTATTAAGAGTACTAGTCCTGAAATGTTTAAGTATGAATGTATTTGTCAGGGCAAAGCATATCCCTGGTAAGCTTAATTTGATAGCAGATTCTTTATCTCGTTCACAGTGGTCTCGCTTTCGAGAGTTGGCTCCTCAGGCGGATGTAGTTGGAGCGATGTTTCCTGTCCAACTTTGGAAGCTTGGGACGGAGGATTGGCTGAATTAATTAAAAAATCTTTGGCTCCAGGTACTTGGACGTCCTATGTATCAGTTTGGAAGGAATGGGAAATGTGGTTATGTCAATCTGAAATTAAAGAAGGGTCTGATGATGTCACGGGTTGCTTATTGGAATGGATGTGGCATTGGGGAAATGTGGGTTTGTCACCATCTAATATGGAAAGAAGATTGGCGGCCCTTGCTTTTAGATTTCGTTTATTAGGTTTGTCTGATGTTACAAAGGTTTTTTGGGTCCGTCAAGTTCTTAAAGGCTTGAAGAAAAAGACAAAGGTTAGAGATAAGAGAAGGCCTATTACATTTTCTTTACTTAAAAAAATTTGGGTGGTATTAGCAGAGATTTGTGCATCAAGATTTGAATTAATATTGTTTAGAACGGCCTTTGTATTGGCCTTTTTTGGGGCATTTAGAGTTTCGGAATTGGTAAGCCCTAGCAAAAAAGTTTCAGGAGGTTTACAAAAAGAAGATGTAATATGGAATGATAGCAGAGTAGAAATATTACTGAGAAGTAGTAAAACGGACATATATGGGAAAGGCAAGAACATAGTGCTATTCCCTAGTGGTGGAGAGATATGTCCATGTCAGGTAATGATGCTTTATGGGTCCATACGGCCTTTGCAGGATGGCCCTTTGTTGGTTCACTCAGATGGTTCTTTTTTATCACAGTATCAATTTAGAGCCATTTTAAAAGGTTCAATTGTTTTATTGGGTCTTAATCCTTTAGAGTTCGGATCTCATTCTTTCCGGATTGGAGCTGCTACTGAAGCCGCTATGTTAGGTCTCAGAGAGGATATAGTTAAAAAGATTGGTAGATGGGGTTCAAGTCGTTATAAATCCTATGTTAGGCCTGATTTAAGGATATAAAATAAAAAAATAAAAAAAAAAAACCTTGAATAGAGCGTATGTTTTGGAATGTTTGAACTGTAATCATCCTGAATACTCTCTTTATTTCTTTTATTTTAGGTGTAAGGATCGTATGGGTGATGGGGCATTCGTTTATATACTGGGCCAATGCTGAGGCCAGTAAGAAAATGGGCGGCCTTCAGCTTGGGTGTCCTGTTGATCAATGGGAGGTCAAATGGTTTGGGATTAGGGGCATGTGCTGGGAACTCTTGTTTCCGTTGTTTCTAGACTATGGCAGAATGTTTCCTCGTCCTCATGTTTTGATAGTGCATTTGGGGGGAAATGATTTAGGTATGATTCCTCAAAAAGAATTAGTGAGAAGAATCAAAAGGGATCTGGGCAATATAAAGGAACTTTATCCCGGAATTAAAATAATCTGGTCACAGATTACTCCTAGGCTGGTTTGGAGATCAGCGAGGGATTATGATAGGCTAGAAAAGAGCCGCAAGAAAATTAACAAAATAGTTAGCTCTTTTGTTAAGAGGTTGGGGGGAGGTGTAGTTTTCCACCCAGATTTCGAAGTAGATGGGGCTGAGGAATTTTACTTAAAAGATGGTGTTCATTTTAACCAATTTGGGCTGCAGCTATTTCTTTTTGATATAAAAGAAGCGTTGGGAAAAATATTGGGTTTGGCGGGACTGGGCTGTTCGGTCAGTCCAGTCGGTGGCGGGGGTGCTAGTTCCCAGACAAATATGGTATGCAATATGGCCAAGTGATTTGGAGGATTTTAAGTAGTTGCCTCTCCATGGGGTGAGTGGACAACTGGTTTTATAGGGGCAAGGGGTTCCCTATTAAAGTTTAGGTGTCCTTGGACGGACTCAACAGGGATATAGTTGAGTCCAGTTGTTGAATAACGGCCATCTTGTTTTGTGGGTTTGGGAACTAGCACCGCTGTGGGTAATTGACAGTTTTATTTGACAGTAATGTTATTTATGAACATCAGGTATGTTCTGTGAAAAAATGTTTGAAAATGTTTGAAAATATTTATTACTCAATATTTAACTTGTGATGTTAATAAAATGGCTGCGGCCAAATTTTATACCAAAGCTGTGTGTAACTCTTTTATTTATGTTATTATGTTAGCTTATAATGGTTATAAGGTTAAGGCCGGGGATTGACGACTTTAAAAGGTCAGGGAACCCCTGGGAGTTCGAAGTAACGGGAAGGGGACTTGACCGTTGGAGGAATTAGGCCTTGGGTGTGATTGGTTGGTACCTGTAAGGGGGCGGGCTTAGCACGCGCTGTTACGCATTTAAGGAAAGAGCGGGAGAATCTGTCATCAGATTATTTTTTCAAACCTTTCTGGAAAGTGCTCCCTCCCTAATCTTTGTTTTCCTTCCTTGTTTCGTGTTCGTCGCAGCAAGGCGGGGGTGCTAGTTCCCAGACAAATATGGTATGCAATATGGCCAAGTGATTTGGAGGATTTTAAGTAGTTGCCTCTCCATGGGGTGAGTGGACAACTGGTTTTATAGGGGCAAGGGATTCCCTATTAAAGTTTAGGTGTCCTTGGACGGACTCAACAGGGATATAGTTGAGTCCAGTTGTTGAATAACGGCCATCTTGTTTTGTGGGTTTGGGAACTAGCACCGCTGTGGGTAATTGACAGTTTTATTTGACAGTAATGTTATTTATGAACATCAGGTATGTTCTGTGAAAAAATGTTTGAAAATGTTTGAAAATATTTATTACTCAATATTTAACTTGTGATGTTAATAAAATGGCTGCGGCCAAATTTTATACCAAAGCTGTGTGTAACTCTTTTATTTATGTTATTATGTTAGCTTATAATGGTTATAAGGTTAAGGCCGGGGATTGACGACTTTAAAAGGTCACGCCTTTGCTGCATATGGGCAGTGGATCTGTTCGTCTGCCGGCCTGCATGCAGCATTACACACTCTACTGAGTGTGTAATGCCCACCCCTTCACTTGTGCGACTAATCGTGCAAGATAAGAGACTGTCAATCACCAAGAGCGAGCTCTCTGTGATTTCACATTGCTACCTCAGAGGTGGCGAAGAGTGTAAGATTGCGGAAAGCAGGCCCTGCAAGGGCTCCGGAGAAGTTTGCACTGATACGTACATGGAGTCAAAAGGGACCAATTCTATATAGTTTGCAAGTCAAGACGTGGTTTTTCAAGTCAACTCTCTTCTATATAAATCTATACAGATAATGATAGATCTCTGCTAGGTAAAAGTTCGCACTAGAGGGCGAAGTACAGAGGGGGAAACAACGTGTTTTAAAGTGAATATTAAAGCAAATCAAATTACTCTCTTTTCAGTGTACTGTACCTTTAATTCGCTGTAATTTCCGTATGCATAGGTTTTGCTTTCAAAGTAATTAGTGTTTTGAGTATTTTGGTGGAAACTCCCCACTTTTAACTGGCGAGAAAAAACTGAGATCTGTAGTGTAAAAATGTTTATAGAATTACACTGGGATTTGAAAGCAAGACAAATTGTCTTTTGGATTGAAGTATTATGTGGAATGATGAGCCCTTCTGTCTGTAGATACCATCTATGTAATGGTGTAGAAGAAGCTTTTAGCAGCCTGAAGGTAATGACCTAATGGGACACTGAACATCTCTTGCATCAAAGTAACAATGCTCCTTTGTCCCACGCTCCCTAAGAGCCCAAAAGCTAAATCTTTAACCTAAGCTTTTCAGAATGCTGCACATTTCCTATACCAGCTATTTGATTTGCAGTATTTGGAGGATACAGAACGTTTGGCCTTTTTGGGAGCAGGGGACACAGTTAAATGTTCTTTTAATGAAGGAAGGGGATGGTGGACCATGGGAAGGTTAAGCTGAAGGAAATGGAAGAGAGGGGAGGATGGAGGGTACATGTTTGCTAAGCCCTGTGTCCCCATGTATGAAAAAAGGGGAATATTGTGGTAGCTTAAAGAGACACTGAACCCAATTTTTTTCTTTTGTGATTCAGATAGAGCATGACATTTTAAGCAACTTTCTAATTTACTCCTATCCTATTATCAATTTTTTTTTAATTCTCTTGGTATCTTTATTTGAAAAGCAAGAATGTTAGTTTAGATGCCGTCCCATTTTTGGTGAACAACCTCGGTTGTTCTTGCCGATTGGTGGATAAATTCATCCACCAATTAAAAAATACTGTCCAGAGTCCTGAACCCAAAAAAAAGCTTAGATACCTTCTTTTTCAAATAAAGATAGTAAGAGAGCGAAGACAAATTGATAATAGGAGTAAATTAGAAAGTTGCTTAAAATTGCATGCTCTATCTGAATCACGAAAGAAAAAAATTTGGGTTCAGTGTCCCTTTAAGCTTTAACTGCTCCAAACAAAAATGAAAGGGCTGAAATTGTTCTGATTTGATTCTTTTTCTAATATCCGTATTTCTCCAGGGTCAACAGCTCATTTGTAGACTTACATTTGCATTGTAGGAAGTAAAGTGGTCTTCTGTAAGTGACTTAGCACTGTCACTGCTATTTGGAAAAGTGGAGTTCTTATTTTACACAAACAATTTAGTTTTATTATTATTAATATTATTATTTGCTTTTTATTACCACTAAAAGTAAGGAATTAACCTTGCTAAAAGGGACAGTCTATTTAACATAAAATTTTCATGATTTAGATAGGGCATGCAAATTTAAACAACTTTTCAACGTACTTTGATAATAAAATTAGCTTTTTCTCTTTGTAGAAATCAAAACCTAGGTAGGCTCACAAGTTAATTTCTAAGCCATTTAAGGCTGCCTCTTATCTCAGTGCATTTTGACAGTATTTACAGCTAGACAGTGCTAGTTCATGTGTGTCATGTAGGTAACATTGTGCTCAATTCTGTGGAGTTACTTAGAAGTCAGCACTGATTAGCTAAAATGCATGTATGTCAAAAGAACTGAGATAAGGGGCAGGCTGCAGAGACTTAGATACAAGGTAATTACAGAAGAAAAAAGTGTATTAATATAACCGTGCTGGTTATGCAAAACAGGCAAATTGGTAATAAAGGGATTATCTATCTTTTTAAACAATAATAAATCTGGAGTATACTGTCCTTTTAAATATTGACTAAACTTCCTCTTTTTCTTCTGATACAATTTTTATTTCAACCAATCAGAAAAGAAAGATGCATTGTGGTTTCAGTGAGCAAAAGCAAAAAGACAATGGTCTCCATTTATCAAGCAGTGGAATTTTCTTTGGAGCCTGCTAAGCCCTGATTATTGCAGGCTGATGATACAGCAAGCTAAGAAGCAACAGCAATACGACCTCTACTCTTAACCTCTCCAGAACCTCAGAGGTGGAGGAATTAAAACACCCCAGAGTCATTAGAATACAGGGTTGGCTCCAGAATGAATGAAATTGGGGGGCATTTTTATTTCACGAGGGGGCACGTATTTACAAAGCATGTATGAGAGTCAAAATAAGAGCAGACCTACATATTCTGCAGGGAAGTGTAGCCATCTTGATATTTAATTTATAGCCAATGCCAGTATTAAAGGAATATATTCTAGAGGAGATAGGAATAATTGAGTCTGGACAACTTTTCCCTTTTGGCACACAAACTATATATGTACTAAATCACTAGGTAGAGAATGAAGTCTAAATCCTATGAAGTACACTAAAACAGAGCCATTAAACAGTGCAAAAGTTCCTTAAAAAACTTCACTACTTAATCACCATGATCCAAAACCCTTAAACAAATTCTCAATCATGTCCCCTATATAGCCATGCACCCCAAACCCCCCAATGCAATTAACCCCTTTGTTTGCAATAGCAGTGAGGATACTAGGTTTTAAGGTACTGGTAATTTTGTAGATAAGATTTAGCTCTACCTGTTTCCCAATAACTAACGGATATCAGGCTACTTAACACAACCTATGTACTGTGAACCTATAAGAATATGATTGTATCATATAAATATAAGTCTATAAAAGGCTACCGGCTTCTATCAATGCCTCAAAAGTGCACTGTGATCTTAGACTGGGCCTATAGAAGCCGGTAACCATTTATAGACTTATATTTATATGATAGAATTGTATTCTTATAGGTTCACAGTACATAGGTTGTAAAACTAATAGGGTTAAAGACAAGTCCAAAAAGTCTCTAATTAACTTCCAATTCCAAATAAGAGGTTAAGACACGGATGGAGCTCCTTGCAGATGCGTGATGCGACCTCACAGTTAGGCAGCTAACTCCGCCCCCAGCATGCACCATTACATAACAATTCATTATTTTATTTATTATTTTTAAAGCGTATGGTCATATCAACATTGTTTTAAGGGGGCACAGCAATACCCCCCCTTGGAGCCGACCATGTGAGAATAGCACAAGGTAATTGGCAGCCCCTGCTGTCAAGGCACAGCACTGCACAAGAAATTTCCTGTACAATAATAAATGTGAGCAGCGTATGGACAGCTTTGCCTGCTTGCTCACCATGAGCATGGTTATTACTAGTTGGGAACCTTGTCCATCCATGGTATCAAAACTGAGATCCAATATTGTTGCTGCTACTATATAGAGTTCCATTTCAGAGCCAGAGAGAGGAAAAGAGAGATGAAAAAGAGGAAAATAAAGTGGATAACAGTAAATTCCTAATATGGAGAAGATATCACAGAGAGATTAGGAATCTATTACACAAGTTAAAGGGACACAAATAATTCTTTTTTTTAATAATTTTAGTTGTATTTCATATAGTTCTCCTCATTAATTCTCCTAGTTACAAATTTATCATTTATATTCTCCTGCGGAGGACTGAAAGTTCTCCTGCAAGTTCCTGCTTTAAAGTTCTCCATAACAACTGTGGAGAACAGCGTTATAAATCTATTTTCTATCAGTTGTAAAAGCAGTTATAAAAAAAAAAGGGCTCTACAAGGTGCAAAAATTATCTATAACAAAGCGCAATAATAATGGTTAGTGGAGTGCAATAATTATTTATGTTGGCGTGATAAAAAATATATATAATGGAGCGCCAAAATAATATATAACAGTGCACAAAAATGATATCTATTGGGGCATAAAAATAAGATATAAAAGAAGCTCTAAAATTGAAGCACAAAAACAATGAAAATGTAGATATATTTTCATACATGACAGGTTGTTGAAGAGGGGCGTTAACAAAGCTACTAGGAAGGCTGTATAAAGATTTCTATTGGTTTATATATGATTGACATGGAGAATAGTTGCTTATTTTCAGTTATAAATAAGGAGAAGATACTAATATGACTAGAGGAATGTATCATTCATTAGTTCTCCTCAGCTCTCCTATGGAGAAAAAACTACTTTTTTTATGATAAATATGGGCTCACATGTGTGCCTCTCCTAATGAGAGCTGCGGATCAGTGGATCATGTCCGACAGACATCAATGAATGCCGACAGGATACGCTGTCGGCATTTATCATTTCACTAGCAGTTCTTGTGAACTGCTTTTGCAATGCAGCCCCCTGCAGATTCGGGGCCAATCGGTCGCTAGAAGGGGGTGTCAATCAGCCCGATCATATAGGATCGGGTGGCTTGATGTCTGCAGCCTCAGAGCAGGAAACAGGGGCATTCTGAGCTTGATAATTCGGCCCCTTTGTGTATAGAGAGAAAGAATAGAGAACAATAGCTTTTTCACTTCATTTCCCATACATTTAAAATGATTGCAAACACATGAAAATGAAAACAGTTTTACAGTGCAGTACCCTGTACACTTACGGGGCATGTCACTGACCACCAGTGTAGCTGTGGGAATTGTCAAGGTAGCAATTTGTTGCTAGGAAAAGGGCTACACAAACAAGTATTTCCTGTTAGTTTCAAAATAAATTTGAGCAAATTTATCTTAATATTTCTCATGCAAATGTATTTTAACAGGGTTTTAAGTTTTTTTAAACCATTTCCTCTGTTGAATAAACATTTTGTTTTACTTTGTATACAGTCTTGTCCCTATCTTCCAATAGTTGTGTGTGGCTTATCAGTGAATAAGAACATAGCAGAATGTGTTGTGTTTTTGCTGAAAGTTTCATTTTTAATATAAACAATTTTATATGCAAAAAAAGACATGAAGTCAAAAATAAACTCTCATGGTTCAGACAGAGCACGCAGCTTTAAGATAATTTTTTTATTTACTTCTATTATTAAATATACTTTACTTTCATGTAATTGGCAAGAGTCCATGAGCTAGTGACGTATGGGATATACATTCCTACCAGGAGGGGCAACGTTTCCCAAACTAAATGCCTATAAATACACCCCTCACCACACCCACAATTCAGTTTTACAAACTTTGCCTCCTATGGAGGTGGTGAAGTAAGTTTGTGCTAAGATTTCTACGTTGATATGCGCTTCTCAGCATTTTGAAGTCCGATTCCTCTCAGAGTACAGTGAATGTCAGAGAGATGTGAAGGGAGTATCACTTATTGAATGCAATGGTTTTCCTCGCAGGAAATCTTTTCATAGGTTCTCTGTTATCGGTCGTAGAGATTCATCTCCTACCTCCCTTTTTAGATAGATGATATACTCTCATATTCCATTACCTCTACTGATAACTGTTTCATTACTGGTTTACCTATCTGCTATATGTGGATGAGTGTCTTTGGTAAGTATGTTTTCATTACTTAAGACACTCTCAGCTATGGTTTGGCACTTTATGTATTTATATAAAGTTCTAAATATATGTATTGTACTTAAATTTGCCATGAGTCAGGTTTATGTATATTTCCTTTTTGCAGACTGTCAGTTTCATATTTGGGAAAAGCATATTTTAGGAAAATATTTTTCTTACCTGGGGTATAGTCTTTTTTCTATTGACTGTTTTTTCATTAAAAATATGCGGCCAAAATTAGGCTCGCGAGGGTGCAAAATGTCAAAGTTTATTGCGTCATTCTTGTCGCGAGAATTTTTTTTGCGCAAAGTTACGTCTGATGATGCAAATTCGTCATTTCCGGCGTCTTAGTTGATGCAGAGTTCCTTACACAAGGTTGAGTCTACAATGACACGAGTATGTCATTTCCGGATGTTGTTAGCACCAAAAAATGTTCAGTTTACGTTGTGCGTCATACTTGGTGCAAAATAATTTCATTATTTTAAACCCCATTCCTATATGCCTCTTGCCTTTTCTTCTTTCAGAGGGCTATGCTGTTTGCATTTTTTTTCCATTCCTGAAACTGCCACATAAGGAAATTGATAATTTTGCTTTATATGTTGTTTTTTCTCTTACATTTGCAAGATGCCTCAATCTGATCCTGTCTCAGAAACCACTGTTGGAACCCTGCTGCCTGATAACAGTTCCACCAAAGCTAACTGCATTTGTTGTAAATTTGTGGAGATTATATCTCCAGCTGTGGTATGTAATAGTTGTCATTATAAGCTTTTACATGCAGAGAATGTGCCCATCAGTAATAGTATAATGCATGTTGTTCCTTCAACATCTAATGTACAAGGTATACCTGTGAATTTAAAGATTTTATTGCTGATGCGATACAGAAGGCTTTGTCTGCCATCCCGCCTTCAAATAAACGTAAAAGGTCTTTTAAAACTTCTCATAAAGTTGATGAAATTTCAAATGACCGAAACATAATGAATTATCCTCTGATGAGGATCTATCTGATTCAGAAGATCCTTCATCAGATATTGACACTGACAAATTTACTTATTTATTTAAAATGAAGTAGGTGTTGATTACATTGGATATTGAGCAATCTAGTCCTCTTTATATTAAAACTACTAAATGTTTAAATTCTGTTTATAAACCTACTGTGGTTACTCCAGAGGTTTTTCCAGTTCCTGATGCTATTTCTGATATGATTTCTAAGGAATGGAAAGGCCTGGTACTTATTTTATTACTTCTTCAAGGTTTAAAAAATCATATCCTTTGCCAGCAGTTAGATTGGAGTTTTGGGAAAATATCCCCAGAGTTGATGGAGCTATTTCTACTCTTGCTAAATGTACTACTATTCCTATGGAAGATAGTACTTCTTTTAAAGACCCTTTAGATAGGAAACTTGAATCCTATCTAAGGAAAGCCGATTTATATTCTGGTCATCTTCTCAGGCCTGCCATTTCTTTGGCTGATGTTGCAGCTGCATCAATTTTTTGGTTGGAAAGTTTAGCGCAACAGGAAATGGATCCTGATTTGTCTAGCATTGTTCGCTTGCTTCAACAAGCTAATCATTTTATATGTGATGCCATTTTTTAATATAATCAAAATTGCTGTTAAATCTATGTCTTTAGCTATTTTAGCTGCCTTGTGGCTTAAATATTGGAATGCTAAGTCTAGATTACTATCTCTTGCTTTCCAAGGTAATAAGTTATTTGGTTCTCAGTTGGATTCGATTATTTCAACTGTCACTGGGGGGAAGGGAGTTTTTTGCCTCAGGATAAAAGACCTAAGGGTGAATCTAAAGCTTCTAACCGTTTTCGTTCCTTTCAACAAAATAAGGACCAAAAACCTAATCCTTCCCCCAAAGAATATGGTTCCAATTGGAAACCTTCTTCAAGTTGGAATAAATCCAAGCCATTTAAGAAACCAAAGCCAGCCCCCAAGTCTGCATGAAGGTGCGGACCTCATTTGAGCTCAGCTGGTAGGGGGCAGATTAAGATTTTTCAAAGACATTTGGGAAAATTCTGTCCAAAATCAATGGATTCAGAGTATTGCCTCTCAAGGGTACTAAATAGGATTCAGAGTAAGGTATTTTTTCTCTCACGCATCCCAGCAAATCCAGTAAAGGCTCAAGCTTTTCTGAAGTGTGTTTCAGACCTGGAGCTTTCAGGGGTAATAATACCAGTTCCGTTTCAGGAACAGGGTCTGGGGTTTTATTCAAATCTATTCATTGACCCAAAGAAAGAAAATTCATTCAGGCCAGTTCTGGATCTGAAAATTTTGAATCGTTATGTAAGAGTGCCAACTTTCAAAATGGTGACTATAAGGACTATTCTGCCTTTTGTTCAGCAAGGGCATTATATGTACACAATAGACTTACAGGATGCATATCTTCAAATTCCGATTAACCCAGATCACTATCAGTTTTTGAGATTCTCTTTTCTAGACAATCATTACCAATTTGTCACTTTTCCATTTGGCCTACCGACAGCTCCAAGAATCTTTTCAAAGGTTCTCGGTGCCCTACTCTCTGTAATCAGAGAACGGGGTATTGCGGTGTTTCCTTATTTGGACAATATCTTGGTACTAGCTCAGTCTTTACATTCTGCAGAATCTCACATGAATCAACTCATGTTGTTTCTTCAAAGACATGGTTAGAGGATCAATTTACCAAAAAGTTATTTGATTCCTCAGACAAGGGTCATCTTTTTGGTTTTCCAGATAGATTCGGTGTCCATGACTCTGTCTCTAACAGACAAGAGATGATTAAAATTGGTTTCAGCTTGTCAGAACCTTCAGTCTCAATCATTCCCTTCAGTAGCTATGTGCATGGAAGTTTTAGGTCTCATGACTGCAGCATCGGACACGATCACCTTTGCTCTTTTTCACATGAGACATCTCCAGCTTTGTATGCTGAACCAATGGCTCAGGGATTATACAAGGATATCACAATTAATTATCTCTGACTTGGTGGTTAGGTCACCATCGTATAGTTCAAAGGGCCTCTTTTGTTCATCCAACCTGGACTGTGATCACAACAGGTGCAAGTCTTTCAGGTTGGGGAGCTGTCTGGGAATCTCTGACAGCACAAGGGGTTTGAAAATCTCAAGAGGCGAGATTACCATTCAATATTTTTGAACTCCGTGCTATTTTCAGGGCTCTTCAGGTTTGGCCTCTGTTGAAGAGAGAACCGTTCATTTGTTTTCAGAAAGACAATATCACAACTGTGGCATATTTCAATCATCAGGGTGGGACTCACAGTCCCCAAGTTATGAAAGCAGTATCTCAGATACTTGCTTGGGCGAATCCAGCTCCTGTCTAATTTCTGCGGTTCATATCCCAGGTATAGACAATTGAGAAGCAGATTATCTCAGCCGTCAGACTTTACGTCCAGGGGAGTGGTCACTCCATCCAGATGTGTTTTCTCAGATTGTTCAGATGTGGGGTCTTCCAGAAATAGATCTTATGGCTTCCCATTTAAACAAGAAACTACCCAGGTACCTGTCAAAGTCCAGGGATCCTAAGTTAAATCTCCCGTAAAAGTCTAACACGCCTCCCAAAAATAAACCCGACATGTAAAAACCCCTATATCCGCCATCACCCCCATATCGGAACAAATAATAAATGTATTAACCACTAAACCAACAACCCCCCACAACACAATATGCCTAATAAATGTATTAAATACTTATCCACCATTCAAGAGAAAGAAAAGAGAGAGGCGCACAGGGCCAGATTCAAGTGAAGATTTTTATTACAGATAATTTACACACATAAAAATAACACTTACAAGATTTGTAAGTGCTTAGAGCACATCAAGGTGAGCACTGTGTTTGCACAGCTGCTAGTCTTTCACACCGGGCTAGGATGGAATTTGTCAGGCAGGGTATCCGGAATCCCTGCTCTGTTTGCCGTAGGTAGAAAGTTTCAGCAGCTGTTCAGTTACTTGCTCCTATGTATCCTTAGCCTAACGGGTTTCCCCCGGTCTGCGGTCGGGCTTCTTCATGAGGCGGTGTAAGCAAAGTATAAGTTTAAAGTTGCGCCTTTTACATTTAAAAGGAAACTGACCAATCACGACAGGGAGGTGTGTCACATAGCCAATCCTGTGAGTCGGCGTTTCTCTCTGTTTACAAGTTATATGCGGGCTGTTCGTAGACATGGGTAAAACATTTAGAGTAATACTATGTTACATTTAACTATAGGATCAGCATGTATCTATGGTAACAGTCTCCTCTGGCTATAAACAGATTTTCGTTTCCCGGTAATTGTTACTTGCGGGAAATTATGTTAACTCATGCTGGATACTTGTAAACAGATATTATATAGCTACTTAAATATTTCATAAACATATTCTCTGTATTATAGTGTAGATAAATAAATAAAACAATTGGATAAAAAACTTTGATGAATGAATAGATAATTTGGATTAAAAACACTTTTTCTATATGAGTAAAAACATTTGATGAATAAATAGATGATTTAGATTAAAAATTATCCGCCATTCACCCACATTGCGATCTACCTGATAAAAATATTAACCCCTAATACGCCAACCCCCCACAGCGCAAAGTACCTATTAAAACAATTAACCCCATAAACTGCCATTAACCCGCATCGCAACAAACCTAATAAATCTATTAACCCTTAATCCATCAACCCCCCACAACGCAAATAACTAATTAAATTACTAAGCCCCCTAACCTAACACCCCCTAAATTAACCCCAATTACCTAAATTAAACATTAGGATTTCAGTAGCTCTCATTGTATTGGCTGATTTGAATTTGAAGAATCAAATCAGTCAATAGGAATGCAAGGTACCCCATATTTAAACGCATACCTTGAATTCAATCCTCAGTGTGCGGCGGTGATCGTGCGAAGAGGATCTCCATGCTCGATGGCTCGGTGGTCGCCGGTCTTCTGTTCCACACTCATCTCGGCTCTGCGTCGGCTTGGTCCTGGATGAAGATAGAAGACGTTGCCGTGGTGGAAGAAGACTTATCCGTTTGTAAGAGAACCTTCTCCGCCGGACTTCAGGAACAGTGAGTACCTATTTGGGGTTAGAGTTTTTGTTTTTTTTACAATAGGGATTTTGGGCAGTGTAAAAGAGCTGAATGAACTTTTAAGGGCAGTAAAAGAGCTGAATGCCCTTTTAAGGGCAATGTACATACAAATGCCCCATTTGGGGCAGTAGTTTAGGATTTTTTAGTGTTAGTTTTTTTTTATTTTGGGAGGTTTGGTGGGTGGGGGGGGTTTACTGTTAGAGGGGGGACTTAGTATTTGTTAAGGTAAAAGAGCTGTTTAACTTAGGACAATGACCTACAAAAGGCCCTTTAAGGGCTATTGGTAGTTTAGTTTAGATTAGGGGGTGTTTTTATTTTGGGGGGGCTTTTTATTTTTATAGGGATTATTGATACTTTTGTTTATTATTTTATGTAATGTTATACTTTTTTATTTTTTGTAATCTTAGATTAATTTAATGTTAGCTTTTTTATTTTAATTGTAACTTAGTATTTTTTAATTTCGGGGCGTTAGGTTAGGGGGTGTTAGGTTAGGGGGCTTAGTAATTTAATTAGTTATTTGCATTGTGGGGGGTTTGGCGGTTTAGAGGTTAATAATTTTATTAGGATTATTGCGTTCTGTGGGTTTGGCGGTTTAGGGGTTAATAGTTTTATTAGGTTTATTGCGTTGTGTGGGTTATTGGCGGATTAGGGGTTAATACATTTATTAGGTTTATTGTGATGTGGGTTAATGGCGGATTAGGGGTTAATATATTTTATTAGTTATTGCGGTGGGGGTTGGTGGTTTACAGGTAACATAGTAACATAGTAACATAGTAGATAAGGTTGAAAAAAGACTGAAGTCCATCGAGTTCAACCTATACAAATCTAAAATACTTACAAAAAGCGCCAGTTAAGCTTAAATAACCCCATTAAAATGTGACCCATTTAATACTAGCAATCATATCCATGAATTTTGTTTATATACAGAAATTTATCCAGACTATTTTTAAATGTATCTATGGTATTGGCATTCACTACCTCCTTTGGTAATGAGTTCCACAATTTTATTGCTCTTACAGTGAAAAAACGTTTCCGTTGCAGGAGATTAAATCTCCTTTCCTCCAACCTTAAATTATGACCTCTTGTCAGAACCAATTTTCTTGGAATAAAAAGAGCTTCTGCCATCTCTGTATATGGGCCTTGAATATATTTATATAAAGTAATCATGTCACCTCTCAAGCGCCTTTTTTCTAAAGAGAACAGACCCAGTTTGGCTAGCCTCTCCTCATAGGTTAATTTCTCCAATCCCCTTATTAGCTTTGTGGCACTTCTCTGAACTTTTTCTAGTTCTGCAATATCTTTTTTAGCAATCGGTCCCCAGAACTGCACTCCAAACTCAAGGTGAGGTCTTACCAGGACTTTATATAATGACAGAATTATGCTTTCCTCCCTTGAATCAATGCCTCTTTTAATACATGCTAGTATCTTATTAGCCTTTGAAGCCACTGCCCTGCATTGTGCACTCATCTTTAGCTTGTTATCTATTACTACTCCCAAATCCCTTTCCTCCTGTGTTTGGCTAAGTCTTGTCCCATTTAAAAAATACATAGCCTGCTTATTTTTACTTCCAAAATGTAGAACCTTACATTTTTCCGTATTAAATCTCATTTTCCGTATTAAATCTCATTTTCCATTCACTTGCCCATGTGTCACATAGCCAATCCTGTGAGTCGGCGTTTCTCTCTGTTTACAAGTTATATGCGGGCTGTTCGTAGACATGGGTAAAACATTTAGAGTAATACTATGTTACATTTAACTATAGGATCAGCATGTATCTATGGTAACAGTCTCCTCTGGCTATAAACAGATTTTCGTTTCCCGGTAATTGTTACTTGCGGGAAATTATGTTAACTCATGCTGGATACTTGTAAACAGATATTATATAGCTACTTAAATATTTCATAAACATATTCTCTGTATTATAGTGTAGATAAATAAATAAAACAATTGGATAAAAAACTTTGATGAATGAATAGATAATTTGGATTAAAAACACTTTTTCTATATGAGTAAAAACATTTGATGAATAAATAGATGATTTAGATTAAAAATTATCCGCCATTCACCCACATTGCGATCTACCTGATAAAAATATTAACCCCTAATACGCCAACCCCCCACAGCGCAAAGTACCTATTAAAACAATTAACCCCATAAACTGCCATTAACCCGCATCGCAACAAACCTAATAAATCTATTAACCCTTAATCCATCAACCCCCCACAACGCAAATAACTAATTAAATTACTAAGCCCCCTAACCTAACACCCCCTAAATTAACCCCAATTACCTAAATTAAACATTAGGATTTCAGTAGCTCTCATTGTATTGGCTGATTTGAATTTGAAGAATCAAATCAGTCAATAGGAATGCAAGGTACCCCATATTTAAACGCATACCTTGAATTCAATCCTCAGTGTGCGGCGGTGATCGTGCGAAGAGGATCTCCATGCTCGATGGCTCGGTGGTCGCCGGTCTTCTGTTCCACACTCATCTCGGCTCTGCGTCGGCTTGGTCCTGGATGAAGATAGAAGACGTTGCCGTGGTGGAAGAAGACTTATCCGTTTGTAAGAGAACCTTCTCCGCCGGACTTCAGGAACAGTGAGTACCTATTTGGGGTTAGAGTTTTTGTTTTTTTTACAATAGGGATTTTGGGCAGTGTAAAAGAGCTGAATGAACTTTTAAGGGCAGTAAAAGAGCTGAATGCCCTTTTAAGGGCAATGTACATACAAATGCCCCATTTGGGGCAGTAGTTTAGGATTTTTTAGTGTTAGTTTTTTTTTATTTTGGGAGGTTTGGTGGGTGGGGGGGGTTTACTGTTAGAGGGGGGACTTAGTATTTGTTAAGGTAAAAGAGCTGTTTAACTTAGGACAATGACCTACAAAAGGCCCTTTAAGGGCTATTGGTAGTTTAGTTTAGATTAGGGGGTGTTTTTATTTTGGGGGGGCTTTATATTTTTATAGGGATTATTGATACTTTTGTTTATTATTTTATGTAATGTTATACTTTTTTATTTTTTGTAATCTTAGATTAATTTAATGTTAGCTTTTTTATTTTAATTGTAACTTAGTATTTTTTAATTTCGGGGCGTTAGGTTAGGGGGTGTTAGGTTAGGGGGCTTAGTAATTTAATTAGTTATTTGCATTGTGGGGGGTTTGGCGGTTTAGAGGTTAATAATTTTATTAGGATTATTGCGTTCTGTGGGTTTGGCGGTTTAGGGGTTAATAGTTTTATTAGGTTTATTGCGTTGTGTGGGTTATTGGCGGATTAGGGGTTAATACATTTATTAGGTTTATTGTGATGTGGGTTAATGGCGGATTAGGGGTTAATATATTTTATTAGTTATTGCGGTGGGGGTTGGTGGTTTACAGGTAACATAGTAACATAGTAACATAGTAGATAAGGTTGAAAAAAGACTGAAGTCCATCGAGTTCAACCTATACAAATCTAAAATACTTACAAAAAGCGCCAGTTAAGCTTAAATAACCCCATTAAAATGTGACCCATTTAATACTAGCAATCATATCCATGAATTTTGTTTATATACAGAAATTTATCCAGACTATTTTTAAATGTATCTATGGTATTGGCATTCACTACCTCCTTTGGTAATGAGTTCCACAATTTTATTGCTCTTACAGTGAAAAAACGTTTCCGTTGCAGGAGATTAAATCTCCTTTCCTCCAACCTTAAATTATGACCTCTTGTCAGAACCAATTTTCTTGGAATAAAAAGAGCTTCTGCCATCTCTGTATATGGGCCTTGAATATATTTATATAAAGTAATCATGTCACCTCTCAAGCGCCTTTTTTCTAAAGAGAACAGACCCAGTTTGGCTAGCCTCTCCTCATAGGTTAATTTCTCCAATCCCCTTATTAGCTTTGTGGCACTTCTCTGAACTTTTTCTAGTTCTGCAATATCTTTTTTAGCAATCGGTCCCCAGAACTGCACTCCAAACTCAAGGTGAGGTCTTACCAGGACTTTATATAATGACAGAATTATGCTTTCCTCCCTTGAATCAATGCCTCTTTTAATACATGCTAGTATCTTATTAGCCTTTGAAGCCACTGCCCTGCATTGTGCACTCATCTTTAGCTTGTTATCTATTACTACTCCCAAATCCCTTTCCTCCTGTGTTTGGCTAAGTCTTGTCCCATTTAAAAAATACATAGCCTGCTTATTTTTACTTCCAAAATGTAGAACCTTACATTTTTCCGTATTAAATCTCATTTTCCATTCACTTGCCCATAGTTCTAATTTTAGCAAATCGCTTTGCAAAGAGAGTTCATCCTGCTCTGACCTAATGACCTTACTTAACTTAGTATCATCTGCAAAAATAGAGATGTCGCTATTTAATCCTTGCTCCAAGTCATTTATAAAAATATTAAAAAGAACAGGGCCCAGTACTGATCCCTGGGGGACACCACTGATTACCTTTGTCCAATATGAGTATGATCCATTTACTGCTACTCGTTGCTCCCTATCTTTTATCCAGTTATTTATCCATGAGCTAACATTTTCAGCTATTCCCAGTCCCTTAATTTTGTGCATTAATCTCTCATGTGGCACTGTATCAAATGCCTTTGCAAAATCTAAGTATATCACATCAACTGATTCCCCTTTATCTATATTTTTACTTACTTCCTCGTAGAATCTAATTAGATTAGTTTGACATGATCTATTTCTCCTAAAGCCATGCTGATTTAGAACTCATAATCTTGTTTACACGAATATGCTCATCAATATAATCCCTTATAATCCCTTCAAATATCTTCCCCACTATTGATGTCAGACTAACTGGTCTATAGCTTCCTGGATCATCCCTGCTTCCCTTTTTGAAGAGTGGCACCACATCAGCTTTACGCCAATCCTGGGGTACCATGCCTGAGGATAATGAGTCTTGAAAAATTAAGAGTAAAGGTTTGTCTATAACAGTGCTAAGTTCACTTAACACCCTTGGGTGTATTCCATCTGGGCCTGGAGTTTTATTTACCTTAATATTTTTTAGTTTTTTCTCTCTTGTGTATACTGAAGAAAAAAACTGGTTTAGTACCTCAGCCTTCTCCCTGTCATTATTTATCATGCTACCCTCCACACATTTTAATGTACCTATATTATCCTTCTTAGATTTTTTGCTATTTATGTACTTAAAGAACCTTTTAGGGTTAGACTTAGAATCCTTGGCAATTCATTTTTCATTTTCAATTTTGGCTAATTTGATTGCTTTTTTGCAAGCTTTGTTACATTCCTTATAAATATTGTATGCTGAGTCTGTACTATTTTCTTTTAATAATTTAAATGCCCTACGTTTTTTCCTAATTTCTTTTAACACATTTTTATTTAGCCATAACGGCTTAGTTTTTTTATTTTTATTTTTATAACCATATGGTATGTATTGATATGTATATTTATTTAACACATTTTTAAATATTATCCATTTATCCTCTGTATTTTTATTAGAAAATACATTGTCCCAATTTATATTATTTAATGATTTCCTTAAATCGTTGAATTTTGCTTTCTTGAAATTAAAAGTCTTAGTTAAGCCTTTAAAACACTGCATATGAAAAGAGATTTCAAATGTGACCATGTTATGATCACTGTTACCCAAATGTTCTTTAACTTCTATGTTTGATATTATATCTGTATTGTTTGATAGCACTAAATCCAATATAGCTTTACTCCTAGTTGGCTCCTCTATTAATTGTGACAAGAAGTTATCCCTGAGAACATTTAAAAATCTATCCCCCTTAGCTGAATTACTAGTTTCATTGGCCCAGTTTATATCAGGGTGGTTAAAATCTCCCATAATTACAGCACTGTTATTAGCAGCCTTACCTATTTGGATAAGTAGTTGAGTTTCCTCCGGGTCACTAATGTTGGGAGGCTTGTAGCATGTTCCTAGTAATATTTTTTTAGGATTCCCCCCCCCACTCTTTATTTCAACCCACAGGGTCTCTACATTGTCACTTGTATCATAAATATCTTCCCTTATTGTAGGTTTAAGGTCAGGTTTAATATACATGCAGATTCCTCCACCCCTTTTATTATTCCTGTCCCTCCTAAATAATGTATACCCCTCTAAGTTAACTGCCCAGTCATGTGAATCATCCCACCAAGTTTCAGTTATACTGATAACATCATAGTCCTCTTCTGCAACTAAGAGCGTCAGCTCCCCCATTTTACCTGTCATGCTTCTTGCATTTGTTGTCATACATTTAATTTTCATGTGCTTTCTGCTGCTACTTGGTGTACTTTCCTCTATACTTTCTAATGTGACATTTCTTAAGTCATCCCTTCCTTGAGATATTAAGGGAGTGACATATTCAGACACTGATCTCTCTGTTCTATTTTGTTCTAATTGACCCTCCCCCCCTTTGCCTAGTTTAAAAGGTTCTCTAAACGTGCTACCATCCTTTCCCCCAACACACCTGCACCCATGTCATTCAGGTGCAATCCATCCTTACTGTACAATTTGTACCCTAGTGAAAAATCAGCCCAGTGTTCTAAAAAGTCAAACCCCTCATTTTTACACCATGTTTTTAGCCATGAATTAACAGACCTTAGCTCCTTCTGCCTTTCTGAGTTAACACACGGCACTGGTAATATCTCAGAAAATATTACTTTGGAGGTCCTTGCTTTAAGCTTGCTACCTAACTCCCTGAAGTCATTTTTTAGGACTCTCCGTCTCCCACTGATTTCTTCATTAGTACCAATATGCACCATGACTGCAGGATCAGACCCGCATCCCTCTAACAATCTATCAATACGCTCCACAATATGCCTAACACGAGCCCCTGGAAGACAGCAAACTGTTCTATGTAAAGGGTCTGGATGACAAATTACCCTATCAACCTTCCTTATAATAGAGTCTCCTACCACCAACATCTGCCTCTGGCCCTGACTTGTATGCCCCTCTTCCATGACTGAAGGACTGCCCACCATAGTATGCTCCTCTTCCACAGCTAAAGGACTGTTCACTATACTAGGCAACACGGCCCTCTCTGACACAGCCACCCCTGAACTGATATCCCCAACATCTTCACTTAATCTTGCAAATCTATTGGGGTGTACCAGCTCAGAACTGGCCTGTCTCTTCCGCTTACTTCGCCCTCTAACTGTGGCCCAGCTACATCCTAGAGTCTCCTCATCTGAATCCTCCCCATTCCCACTGCTGGAACCATTAACAACCAGCTCAGTCCTATCCATTTCCCTTTCAAGTGTCTGAATTTCATGTAGTGTTGCAATTCGTTCCTCCAGATCCCCAATACGAGTTTCTAAAGAAACAATATGCTCGCACTTGCCACAAACATATAATCCCAGAAGCGGCTGCTCCAGTGATGCAAACATGTGGCAAGCTGTACACTGAATGAGATTCTCACACATTCTTAATAAAAGGTTAAACTTAAAAGTATAAAATAAATATATTTCCCCTTGGTTACCCCAAAACCTTGTTTGCCTAACTACCTTGGTTAGCTAACTATTATACTTAAACAGACAATGTTACTTTAACAGAGAATCAATACAGCAAGCCTAAAAGAGCAAGCTCACAGAGTAAATGTGCTAAATTTATAGGCTTGCAAGGCCCAAACAGGTGAAAATAATCCCACCCCTAATTCCCCACACAGACAGAAAAACAAAAAAAAAAAATTGGAATGCTAGAAATAAAGTTATTTAGTTATTTCCTTTTTTAAAATAAAAATGCAACCCTTGCAAAGCAAATAATTTATAAAATACCTTGGTTAGCTATTATACTTAAACAGACAATGTTACTTTAACAGAGAATCAATACAGCAAGCCTAAAAGAGCCTAGATAGATATTGTGCATGCGTTAGGTGTTTGTTAATATTTTCAGGCAGTTATGGGAGTTACGGTGCTCACATTTTCAGCGTAAGGCTTGCTGTGCCTGCCTATGTGTGGGAAGGTGAAAATGGAGTCAAATTTCTCCATTTTCGCCGTGTAAGTTCTTGCACTGAATATGTGATTCCGATTTGCAACGCGGTTCTATATTAGCTTATGGGATAAAAAATTGCGGGCGACAGGTGAAATGTACGTGCCGCATTTATATGCGGTGCCGTTTATGTGATACCAAAACCGCATAAAAACCGGCGTCTTGTGTCTTCTCAAACCTGAAGAGATTTTTAGTGATGAATTATTTTCGCATAGCAATAAAGGTTACAATTGAAACGCGACCTTCAGAGAATTTGGCTTTAACTTTAAAATGATCATTATTAAACCCAAATGCTTACAAATATTTTGGGTTCAAGAGATCTGCCACCCACAAACAAAGCTTGCTGTGAATCTCGTGTGAAATAAAATTGTTCTTGAGTATCTGAAAGAAAATGCAACAGAAGGAAATTTGGTTATGTCCAAGCAACTCAAATTTAGTATTTATTTTAGTCATATACAACTATTTTCTCTTACTTTATAGTGCCCAAACATATTACTAAAGTGTCAGGCTTATTTTGTATATAGTGCATCTACATTTCAAGCAGCAGAAGACTGAATAATACGTAAAACACGTGTCACATTTACATGTAATACCTGACTATCTTTCGTCGCAGACACTCAAGGCCATTTGATGTTTCAGATACATGAAAATAACACTGGCAAACACGTTTAAGTGTCTTTCCATTTTTAAGGGTAATTTTGTAGCTATTGCAGCAGAAAAAAAAGATTCCAGATGGAAAACCAATTTATCAGTGTTTGTGCAGCCACAAGAAAAGTTGTTTGCAGAAGATAAGAAACAAATGAAAAAAAACTAAAGGTAGGGATTATAATACCATCTCCGGAGATTAGGTTTCACGGGAATGTTGTGTCAATAATTGTATTAAAAATAATAGATCCTGTTCACACACAAATACAGTACATATGTGATTAGATTTTGTAGACAACTGTAATTCTTTTTGTGTCGTTTGGTAACATATCATCTGTAGAAGCAGGAAAGTGGGACAAAACAGACGCTTCTTTTAAAAGCTATGAAGATATCAGGAGAAAACAGTAGGAATATATAATAACACTCCAAGTTATTTAATGAAGCAGATGTTATGAGTTGTATTTGCAGCACTGTATTTTATAACTTAATATTATGGTACATCCAAGTGTATAACAAACACTAGGATTTACCATCACTAAAAATAAACATTAGTTTCTCTCATCGTTTTGTAAAAAACGATGTTAAACTCACCCTACCTGTCCACGGCACAGTGGTTTCTCCAATGAGGTGACATTTTCACCTCTAGACCAATAGACATGCAAGGATGTCAGTGTTGACATGCACTACTATTGGTCTAGAGGTGGAAACATCGACTCATTAAAGAAAGCACAGTGCCTTGGGCAGGCCGGAGACGATGAGTTAGCTATAGACAATCGACTAGATTACGAGTTGTGCATTAGGCTGAAAAAGCAGCGTTAACAGGTCCTAACGCTGCTTTTTCCCTACCGCTGCTATTACGAGTCTTGCAGGTTTAGGGGCACCGCACACTTCTTTGGCCCTACCGCAAATTGACTTATGTAAAGTTGGTAAAGTCATTTTTCTATGGAACTTCCATAGTGCTGATATTACGAGTCTGTCCTGGGAGGCCAAAAAGTGAGCGGTACACCCTACCCATCAAGAGTCCTAACCCATTTAAAAGTCAGTAGTTGGGGGGCGGAGCTAGCTGGGAAAGAGAATGGACGCAACACTGTAGAGCTCCTAAATTTAACACAATATAAGAGCCAGAATATAGCTATTAAAGAAGCAGATGGGTTATAAAAACCATCAGCAGATCCAAGACGAGCTAGAACTTGCTTTATTACAACTTTCCCAGCATCTTGCTAATGCCAGATCAATTCCTGAAAGGAAAGCAGTTTAAAGATGCTGAATAACGAATCCTATGGCTCTAACCTGATCTCCATCTACCTCAAGGGTTCTATTAGCCGCTAAATAACTGCTTATAAATCTAAAAGAAGAAGCATCATATGGGCTGGAGCCGTGAAAACATAGGAGCCTTAATTGGGAGCAGTAACAATAAACGGCATCGCAAGCCCCAAGGAGGACAGAGGCCTACCCTAACGTGCTTGATTGCATTGAGGGACAACACATAGATGGCGCTTATTGTTTTGCTGCTAAAAGACCTGTCTGCCCGTTTAGACCAGCATCATGCGGACTGCATGGATGCGCTGCACGTCAGAGCCAACACAGCAGTGGAAACTCTCTCTACAATGACTTCACTCGATCCCAACTCTATTGCCTTTGCTGTCCGGAGAGGTGAAGCGGGGCCCCAGTATTGTCCCCCAGCGACAGGCATTTTGTACTCTCGGAGCGCACAACGGAGGGAGTCTGAACCCGACGACGCTCACACAGTGGAGATGGCAGTAGCCATCAAGAGTTCCCCCCGTCAGTTTATTGAAGTCATCAGTGCATACTGAAGCGGCTCAAGTGTTGGGAGATACAATGCCAACAAAACATTTATACAGTTCACTAAGCCTGGTTACTCTGTCATATGGCAGTCGCCTCTCTTTATCACAGATCGAGGGAGATCTCAGTCGTCCCGGATGGATCTGGTCATCTGCAGCCCTTCCTTTTTCTACATGGGCCATGAAGGAAGCTTGCCTCAAGCTCTCCCTGTGGTTATTCCCATCTATAATTAGAACTGGTGTGGGGTAACTAGACTCTACCATTAAAGTAATGTCTGCTCTATTCTAGGATATTGTCTTCTTGATAATGGCTCTCTTGGATGATGATCTTAAGATCGGATATAATGAGACTACCCTCCTTCAGTACATTGTAGAATTTGTCTTATCTTTTTCTATCTGCCGCAGTTTTTCCTGATTGACGGCCTTGCTAAAGGTTTATGTGCAGTGCCCAAATTTGTCATACTGTGTGTTGTTAAATATTACTTCTATGACCCACGGCAATGCATCTTAAGTATTTTAGTTTATAGAATGGTTTGCTAATACATGCCTCATGCTTCTATATGTTAAATGAGATTTCGTCATGTGACTCATAGCTCAAGCTGTTTATTTTTATATTCACTCCTGTTTGCATGACCTCTTAAGAATGTCTACAGGGGACATATTTAAAAGTATGCATAAGAGTACTCTTACCTTGCTGAATCCCTAGTCACATATTATTTAGCTATAATTACTTCTATTATTGAGCAGTTCTAACGGTTTTAAAAGGTTTATAGGTTACTTCATACTAGCATGTTCTGGTTACAGCGCAGGATGATATTATGTAAAGCATACGCTGATCCCATGCAGGTTTATTGTTTACTATTTAGGTTTACCTACTGCCCATGAATCTGCCATATCTTTATATATCCATAATTCCCCTATACCCTGAGCTCTACAGCCATATTACAGGATACCTAACAATATTAATGGGTGTAATGTGCTATAGAGGGAGGTGGGGAGAGAATCCTAACAGCCGTTTATTTTTGAAGCCTGCACAATGCACCGCACCTATATCTAGCATTTAGCTATCCAAATAGATCAGCTAAGGCAAAGGATAATTATGATTTACACCTATACTTGTTAATTCTTCTGGCAGTGTATCATCATGACGTAGGTATGTTAATAGAGTGATCAGCTTATCTGGTGTTTCCCACTTATTATTGTCTCATTGGTGTCTATTTTTACCTATATGCACTGTGCATGTGATAAGGTCAATATGTGAGGGCTCCTAGGTTATTTCACTCACCACCCCCTCTCAGGGTCCTAACTAGAGCGAGTCTCGCTCACCCCCATTATTCATATGATATTAGTAACACGCTAGCACTGCAAATATTTCATAGGCTACTATACTCCTCGACTGCTATGATATTATTCACACATTGGTTATCTATATCTAGAATGGCATTGTGGCATCCTTATATGTTATTTTCCTTATTCTTATATTTATCACTAGGGATTGCCTCTTCATTAATATAACACAGCCATCTTTGGGTATAGGGCCCGTACCTGGAGGGTAACATCAATTTTGTAAATATCCCATGCATATGGTGCGTCTATGCTATAATATTATATGTATACATACTATGGGTACGACTGTTGATACATAGCCTCTAACTTAGGTCTGAGTTGGTCACCGTTAAGCAGCTTGTAGCAACTCCTGGGTTGTGTTTCCTAGCTTAAAGGGTTCTGTTCTAGTTTTCGCATCTCCCCTCCCCTTATATCAACTTTTAGAGGCGTTGATCTGATGTTAAATACTATATTCCAAGGTGTCAAGCCTACTTTGTCATCTTACCTATATATTTACTCTGGAGAGGGGGTGACTCTATATTAGATCACTTCTATTCACTCAATCTGGTGAATTTTCTCGGCGGTGTTTATCCGCTATTTTGCACCTACGCACAGAGGAATCTCAGAATATGTTGCCTCACATAAGAAAATGAAAATATTATTGCTACCAACGGACCATTACAAAATATCACTCTTGTAGACAGCAAATTATATTCCAGAGGTTCTAGTATTAATTTATCTTATATTTTAAAAAGAGGTATCAAACTATCATTTTAGCATCTTTAGAGTTGCACGGTTATTAGAGTCAAAGCTGTTTATTATATTCTGTGAGATGTATATTTGCTATATCCAGCTTTGTCAAATAAGTGTTTCCCCTCATGTCTATTCTCTGTAATCGCAATGTGTCTGATGCTGTCTGAACATTTATATTTGGTATTCTATAAGTTTGTCAACACAAAGCGTATGTTACTTGCTGAAATACCTCAATAAAAAACTTTGATTAAAAAAAAAAAAAAACTCACTAGTTAAGAGCTTTATGGTACAATGCCGTATTAACCCCTAAACCTAAGTCTAACCCTAACCCTAACACCCCCTAACTTAAATAAAATTACCATAAATCTAAATAAAAAATAATATTATGACTTAAATAATTCCTATTTAAAACTAAATACTTACCTATAAAATAAACCCTAAGCTAGCTACAATATAACTAATAGTTACATTGTATCTAGCTTAGGTTTTTTTTTTTATTTTACAGGCAAGTTTAACTAGGTAGAATAGTTATTAAATAGTTATTAACTATTTAATAACTACCTAGCTAAAATAAATAGAAAAGTACCTGTAAAATAAAACCTAACCAAAGTTACAATGACACCTAACCTAACCCTACAATTAAATAAATAAAATAAATTAAAAACAATTAAATAAATTAAATTAGCTAAAGTACAAAAAACCCCCCACTAAATTACAGAAAATAATAAACAAATTACAAGATATTTAAACTAATTACACCTAATCTAATAGCCCTATCAAAAGAAAAAAAGCCCCCCCAAAATAAAAAAAACCCTAGCCTAAACTAAACTATCAATAGCCCTTAAAAGGTCATTTTGCGGGGCATTGCCCCAAAGTCAATCAGCTCTTTTACCTGTAAGAGAAAATACAAACAACCCCCCCAACAGTAAAAACCCACCATCTACACAATCAACCCCCCAAATAAAATATTATCTAAAAAACCTAAGCTCCCCATTGCCCTGAAAAGGGCTTTTGGATGGGCATTGCCCTTAAAAGGGCAGTTAGCTCTTTTGCGGCCCAAACCCTAATCTAAAAAATAAAACCCACCCAATACACCCTTAAAAAAACCTAACACTAACCCCCTGAAGATCAACTTACTTTTCTGAAGACCGAACATCCATCCTCAAGGAAGCGGCAGAAGTCTTCATCCAACCAGGCCAAAGTCCTCAACGAAGCCAGGAGAAGTCTTCATTCAAGCCGGGCGAAGTGGTCCTCCAGACGGGCAGAAGTCTTCATCCAGACGGCATCTTCTATCTTCATCCCTCCAACGCGGAGTGGTTCCATCTTCAATACATCCGATGCTGAGTATCCTCTTCAAACAAAGTCCTGAGCATCCTCTTCAAACGAAGTCTTCTTACTGAATGACGGTTCCTTTAAGTGACGTCATCCAAGATGGCGTCCCTTAGATTCCGATTGGCTGATAGAATTCTATCAGCCAATCGGAATTAAGGTAGAAAAAATCCTATTGACTGATGCAATCAGCCAATAGGATTGAAGTTCAATCCTATTGGCTGCTCCAATCAGCCAATAGAATGCAAGCTCAACCCTATTGGCTGATTGGATCAGCCAATAGGATGGAACTTCAATCCCATTGGCTGATTGCATCAGCCAATAGGATTTTTCCTACCTTAATTCCGATTGGCTGATAGAATTCTATCAGCCAATCGGAATCTAAGGGATGCCATCTTGGATGACGTCACTTAAAGGAACCAACATTCAGTAAGAAGACTTCGTTTGAAGAGGATGCTCCGCGTCGGATGTCTTGAAGATGGACCCGCTCCGCATCGGATGGATGAAGATAGAAGATACCGTCTGGATGAAGACTTCTGCCCGTCTGGAGGACCACTTCGCCCGGCTTGGATGAAGACTTCTCCCGGCTTCGTGGAGGACTTCGGCCAGGTTGGATGAAGACTTCTGCCGCTTCCTTGAGGATGGATGTCCGGTCTTCAGAACTGTAAGTCGATCTTCAGGGGGTTAGTGTTAGTTTTTTTTTTGTTTTTTTTAACGAAATAATTTTTATTTATTAACAAAATCCATGACATATCATATTACAGTCAGAACAAACGATGTCTTTTCTTACATATGTTGCAATACAGACACAGAACCATTTCTTTCATATAGGTCCATTATGTCATATATAACATTCCAGAACAATAGTATCATATCCGTCATGGCTGAGGAAAATCCTCAGAAGATATTGATCTAGGAAAAAAAAGGATCAAACAATTTCCTATTCTTTTATTATTTTATAGAGAAAGTAGAGAAAAAGCAGAAGAAAAAGAAAAGAGAAAAATAAAACTCAGATAGAGTAGAAAGTAAGAAATGAGAGATTAAAAGTAGGTGTCACTCGTGGGCCCCATTATCCCGCACCCCTTCTTCAACATTCTCCATCACTCTTTGTTGGATACTTCTTCTATTTTTCATTCTTTGTTTGTCTGACCAAACAATCCAGTCCTCCCAAACCTGGAGGAACTCTGTTCTAGTGCTAAGCAAGGTAGAGGAGATATCCACCATTTGGTAATAATATTTGATTTTGTTTAATATTATATTGTAGGTAGGAACCGATTACTTCCAGAATCTGGCAATCGTGGTCTTAACAGCAGTGCAAATTATTCCCACAAACTTTAGTCTAGCTTTAAAAAGGCCCTCAATTGGGAAGTTCAAGAGAGCCTGTTCTTTATCTAGGGTAATTTGTCTATCAAAAATCTCAGCGAGAAGGGTACTAGTCTGTGACCAAATCCTCTGAACTTCTGTACAAGACCACCACATATGTGTGTAGGAGCCTAATTCTTTACATCCTCTATGACAGTTCTTAGACATTTTATCTCCCCATTGGGCCCTGCTTGGATGTAGGTACCATCTATATGCTACTTTGGCACTGACAGAACATGCCTGTCCCTTCTTTAAAATATCAGACCATTCTAACAGTTCCTTTATAAATTGTCCTTCCTCCTCCCATTTTTCTATAAAGTATAACTTACCCCCTGAGCCACTCGCATTTAAAAAGTTATATAGAATAGTGATAGCTCCCTTAGCTCTAGTTGCTGAGGTGCTTAATCTCTCAAAAGGAGTGTGTTCTGAGTGACTAGGTGGTCTTCCTATCTCCTTTAGCCTCGACTTCAGCTGTAAGTAATGGAACCAGGAGTCCAGTGGAACCGGCTGGATAGAATTATATTGCTCAAAGGATATGATGTTTGAATTTACCCAAACATCAGTGATTCGATATAACCCTTTGTTAGCCCAGATGCTGCCTATTACCCTTGGAATCTTAACATTAGGTAATATTAGTGGTGTTGCTACCGAGCTAATCATATGTACTTTAACCTTCAGCCGTATAGCGTCCCATATCTTGACAGTGTGCGCTATTGTTATGTAGTGAGCCCATTTCAATGGTGTATCTCGCTTGGGTGTCCATAAAATCTGATATATTGGGGATAAATGTAACATATCACTTTCTAGTTGTACCCACTGAATTTCTTCCCCCCCCAATATTCCAGAGGGAAGTTTGCACTAATCTAGCTGCCCAAAAATAATTTTGGAGATCTGGTACTCCTAGTCCCCCTCGTTCCTTAGTCTGTAAAAGTGTTTTCCTGTTAATTCTAGCCTTTTTGTGAACCCAGATGAATTGTAGTATTAATGGGTAGTGCCCTAAATAGGTACAGTAGTTTAGGTAGAATTATCATTTTAGTGATAACTATTCTTCCATAAAAGGAAACTTTATAAGATGACCATTTTTTCATTTCACATTTAAGATGGATAAACATTTTTTTATAATTTAGTTTGTATGGATTATCTAGGTTATTTGGTATAGCAGTTCCTAGGTAGGTAGCAGCAGAGGATGCCCATTTAAAGTCAAAATTTATCTCAAGCAATTTTTTTGTTGGTTCTGGGAGATGAACCTCTAAGGCTTTCCACTTGTCATTGTTTATCTTATAGCCGGATAGTTCTCCAAAGACTGACACGAGTTTATAAAGTGGGGGAAGAGACAACATAGACTTTGTAATACTCAATATAATGCCATCTGCAAATAATGCTAGTTTATGGGCTGTGTTTCCAATTTGAAGTCCTGAAATATCTTTTCTAATTCTAATAGTTGCCGCTAAAGGCTCTATACAAAGGGCAAAAAGTAGTGGGGAAAGGGGGCAGCCTTGTCTAGTTCCATTTTGAATCCTGATCGTTTTGGACTGATACCCGGAGAGTCTAATAAATGCCGATGGGGTGGTATATAGGGCTTGGATAGCCTTTAAAAAATTCCCACTTATCCCAAATTGTTGTAAGGTTAAAAACATGTAGTCCCAGAAGACCCTATCGAATGCCTTCTCTGCATCCAACGAAAGGAACAGAGAAGGCGCTCTTTCTTTATTTGCATAGTCCAATAAGTCAATAATTTTTCTAACGTTATCCGGGGCCTCTCTCCCCCTTATAAAGCCTACTTGGTCAGGCCTAATCAGGCTAGTCAACAGAGGATTTAGCCTATTAGCCAGTATCTTAGTAAACAGTTTAAGGTCTAAGTTTATTAACGATATGGGCCGATAGTTCTTGCAATGGAATTTATCTTTACCCTGCTTGGGCACTACACATATTCTTGCCGACAAAAGGTCAGTTGGGATAAAACCCCCTTGCATAATATAATTAAAGGACTCTACTAAATGTGGGATTAACTCTAGAGAGAACCTTTTGTTGAATCCTCCCGAGTACCCATCTGGTCCCGGCGCTTTGTTACTTTTAACTTGTTTAATTGCGATCATAACCTCCCGCGGCGAAATTGGTGCATCCAATTGACTTGCATGCTCTTCATTGAGCTGCGGTAGATTGCTTTCCATCAGGAAAGTTTTAATGCGTGCTATCCTATTTTTAGCCTTATTAGTTCTAAGATTATATAGTGACTGATAAAAATCCGCAAAAGCATTAGCTATTTGTAAAGGGGCGTTAAGAATTTTTCCATCTTGCGATTGTAGTTGGGGAACCGAAGAGGATCTAGTAATGTTTCAATTTTTTCTTGCCAGCATGTAGTCTGGCTTGTTGGCATATATGAAGTATTGTGGTTCCACAATTCTTAAAGAGGAAAGTGCTTCCTCATTTAGTATATTGTCTATTTCTGCTTTTTTTGCTGTTATTGCTCTAGAGCATGTTTCTGTTCTGTTATTAATATGGAGATTTTGTAACCTCTCAAGTTCTAATTTTTTTTGTAGGAGGACATCCCTTTTCTGATTGGCTATTTGAGCCTTTTTTTTTTTAATAAGTATACCTCTAAGGTAAGATTTGAATGCCCCCCATGCAAACAGTGGGTTATCCGTGGAACCTTTGTTTATTTGCCAATAATCCTTTATAGATTTAGTTAATTCTTGGCAAATAACTTCATCCTTTAGCAAGTGCATATCTAGTGACCAATTTCTCTGTCTTGAAGGATCAAAAAAACCCCGCAAGGAAATCTCCACAATGGAGTGGTCAGACCAGGAGGTTTGTGATATGTTTGTATCCACTAATAATGGACATAAAATTTGACTAATAAAGATATAGTCAATCCTAGAATAGGACTGATGTACAGCTGAGTAATAAGTGAAACCTTTCGCTTTTCGGTTGCATATGCGCCACACATCTATTAAATTGTGATCTAGTATTAAATCACTTAAGATCTTGGAAGAAGTTTTGTTCGGCACTGGATACCTATCCAACTGATCATTAATTGTAAGATTGAAGTCTCCCCCCAAAACTATCTTATATTTCTTCCAAGAAGTCAAGATTTTACTAATTTTGGCCATGAACCCACCTTGATTTTCGTTAGGAGCATATATATTTCCTAGAACTATCGGGCTACCCTGGATTTTACCCTTTAAAATAAGAAATCTCCCTTCCGGTCTCTAATCACCTCTTCTTCTTGAAAAGTAATGGAGGATTGCATTAAGATGGAAACCCCTCTTTTTCTTTGGGCCCCCACTGCATGGTATTGTATTGGGAAGGCTGCATCCCAATATTTTGGAGTAGTAGTGGTGGTAAAATGTGTTTCCTGAAGCATTATAACCTGCACTTTTAGTGATTTGTACTCTGTTATAGCTTTATTTCTTTTAACATGTGAGTGTAAACCCCTCACATTGTGAGATATTATTTTAAAGGACATTAGTTATTTTATGTGTATGCTTATGTAACAGTGTGTACCTGGGTATAACAAAATGCTGAGGCTTACTATGTTCCTATGAGGTTGACGATGGGTAGGGGTCTTTGCATTTGTAGTTGGAATCCCAGGACGGGGTGACCCACGAGCGACCATGGAAGATGAGAACCAGAGAAAGAGAAGTAAAGAATTAGAGATAAAAATACAGCAAAAAAACAATTGTATCTGTAAGCGATACATAACCAACATTAATTTAGAACAGTTCCCTCCTCTCAGAGGCGCAAATTTTAATAAAATACATTCAAACAAACAAACAGAGGAGCAAGTAAATTTCGTTTGACAGGAGCCAATGACCCAAATGTGTTTCAGTTTAGAATAGTAATAAAAAAAAAAAAAAGGGAAGGATACTAATATCCCATAATGGGCCTAACTCCAGGATTTATCTAAACTCAATAATGAACCAAACTAGGTATTAATTGCTCATAACTTAAAGGAAGACATAACAGCAGGACAAACCTATTAAACACTATTATTGTAGCTAGCTCATTGGACTTCAAACCATTTAGTGGGTCATTGGGTCATTGTGCAACTTTTAACAATATTAAGGACAGTAATAAGTTTCATTTTCCCTACAGCGTTTATATCTTATGGTATTGACCTGCTAAATCTCTCATCTCTATTCCCCCTACAGTATTTTCCTCACACTCAGAGAATGAATATTAAATCTATGCAGGGTTTATGCAGTATCTAATCTAATCTGTCCTAAACTAGAGTTCAGATGCAAAAATGTAGGCATTAAGCATTAACATCATAAGGGAGGGCATAACAGCATAACAAACAAATTAAGCACTCTCACTCCAAGTAGATAGCCTCTAATCTTAAACTGTCATAAGTTAGAGTTCAAATGCAAAAATCTAGGTATTAAATGTTCACATCGTAACGGAGGACATGACAACTCAACAAACAGATTACACACTATTACTTTAAATAGCTCTGTGGACTCCCACTTGGCCCTTAGGCTATTGGACCCTTCAATATACTATACCAATAATGTAAACCATAAACAGTTAGAGTTCAGATACCATAACAAGGTTCCATCTACTACCTGACGGACCCAGTGAAGATGGATCAAATACAATAATGTCCAATGAAATGTTGCCATTTCCTTTAACCAGGATCTTCAGTACTAGAAAGCTGTGGACGTTTCCGTGGAGTTTATGATCTTGTGTCTTTGTCCCAGATCCACTGAGTTTGTTTCTTAGATGCTCTTTGGGGTAATGGCAAGGCTGCTTCTTCAATTTGTAGACTCATACGTTTCACCATCTCTATACCTTCTTCCAGGTTAGAACAAGAATAAGTGGTGTTATGATGTATGCAAATGAGTCTGAAAGGAAATGTCCATCTGTATTTCAGCTTGGCTTTCAGCAAGGCAGCAATAACTGGTTTGAGTTCTCTACGTTTCTTCAAAGTGGTTGGAGAAAGATCTGAATAAAACTGTAATTTGTGTCCTTCAAATTCAAATTGTGAAAGCTTCCTAGAGGCCTGGACTATTTTCTCTTTGGTGCAGTAGTAATGGAGTTTGATGATTATGGCTCTAGAGAAGTTGGGGTTCTGGGGTCTATTTAGTGCCCTGTGGGCTCTGTCCATTAATAGGAACTTTTCATCCACGTCAGGTATAAGTTTGCAAAAAATCATCAGTAGAACCTCTTGAAGATTATCATATGTAATCCTTACATTAGATCTCCGAGATCTGTTCTCAAGGTCTTCAATTTGAGTTTCTAGCAGTGAGATCTGTTTTTCATGCTCGGACATAGTAGAATGGACCCCCTCAAGATTAACTATGACTTCATCTACTTTATCCTCAATTACTGAGGTTCTTTTACCGATACTCAGAATATCAGTCTTTAACTCTGTTATGGCAGATCTCAATTCAGTTTGAAATATCTCTCTTATTTGTCTTACCAGGGCAGCTGATGGGGCGGTATGCTGTTCTCCCTGAGAGTCTTCAGACATATTATCTTGGTCGTCAACTGATGCCATTGCTGTCAAATTTGCTATTTTGCAGGGTTTTTTTGCTTGGGCTCTAGATAAGCAGTCCTTAACTGTTTGGTGTTTTCCTTTAATAGTAATATAAGAACTGGCAAATAAACTATCTTCAGCAAACTCTATGATATACTGCTGTCACGCGGTCCTTCAGTCAATTCATTCCTCTAGTACTAGTGTACTTTAGCGCTCTAGCTCCTCTCTTATTGCATGTTGTCTATCATGACATTCACTTATAGAGAAACCATCTGCGCCCCTCCGGTCAGGAACTGTTATTAAAGTTGTTGGGTGAAATAAACAACAGGATCCTCTCCTTCTAAAACATTTTCCCCCATTTGTACCTCAATCTCTTAGCCTCAGTAGCTATGGGAGATCAAGAAAGGGCTCCTGTTCCAGATAAGTAATTATATGAGAGTTCAACTGTTTTGTAGTATTCAGTTGTTTACATCAACTCATTGTAGACTTATATGCAGGAGAGGAAAAAAAAACAAAAAAACAAGAAAAAACAAAAACAGCCCAAAAGAGAAAAAGGTATGAGCGGTTCTCAGAGAGGCTTTTTCTTGTGCTGCTTCACTATTTGCAGTAGGTGGTGCGGACAAGCTTTTATCAATGCCCCAACATCTCAGGGGCCTATACAGTCTTTCTCCCTAAACACCATTCTTTCCTCTCCCTTGTCCCTGTCTGAGTGTCTCTTGTTGTAGTTCTGTTGGGACTGCGTGAGTGCGTAATGGGAGCTCTTTGCTGTTCTGTGAACACTAAGTACCATGTAGGCCACAAAAAGCTACACAAGCCCTCGTTCTGTAGCTAGATATGAGTCTTTGAGGTTTATGAAAAAAGTCCCAGTGGCATTCCTAATGTAAGACAGTAGCTCCCCAAGCTAATGATGCCTGAAATATCACCCCTTGCAGCTCCCGGTCTTACCCCTCCACCGGGTGGGCGTTGTGGCCTCCTCTTGGTGCACTGCGTAGCACGCAGAAATCCCTGTCAGCTCCTCACCCAAGATCTATGTGCAGCGGGACCGGTATTGCTAAACGGGCAGGTACCTCCCTTAGTAGATGTGGCTAGCCAGCTGGCTAAGGTGCCTCGTTTCTCCTTCTAGTGTAGGCCCCGGAGCTCCGTAAAGGGGGAGTAGCTGACAAGATGGCGGAATCTCGCGCCAAAGCAGGGGGGTATAACGGCTTATCACCCCTTAAAATACAGCAGATCGCTCGTAATCCTATGCTCTGGAGTGGATCCCCGACCCTCCGGAACAAACCTGATGTAGCTCTTTCCTCAAAAATCAAAAGGCACCAAACCCGGACAAAACTTCAGCTTCCAACCTGAAGGCCGCTATGACATACTCAAATGTCCGCAATTTTTGTGCTGCAATTTGAGGTCGCTGTCTGTATATAGTGGTCAGCAAAGATTTTGTCTCCAGAGATTGTTTTTTATTTAGTTTAAAAGTTACTTTTATGTCTCCCAAGTCAGGAGCTCTCATAACCCACTTCTGCTCTTGATGGCAGTTAACTCCGCCCGTGTTTTTTTTTTAAGGGTGTATTGGGTGGGTTTTATTTTTTAGATTAGGGTTTGGGCCGCAAAAGAGCTAACTGCCCTTTGAAGGGCAATGCCCATCCAAATGCCCTTTTCAGGGCAATGGAGAGCTTAGATTTTTTTAGATAGCATTTTATTTGGGGGGTTGGTTGTGTTGGTTGTATTTTTTTTTTACAGGTAAAAGAGCTGATTACTTTGGGGCAATGCCCCGAAAAAGGCCCTTTTAAGGGCTATTGATAGTTTAGTTTAGGCTATGGGTTTTTTTTATTTTGGATTTTTTTTTTTTTTTGATAGGGCTATTAGATTAGGTGTAATTAGTTTAAATATCTTGTAATTTGTTTATTATTTTCTGTAATTTAGTGTTGGCTTTTTTGTACTTTAGCTAATTTAATTTATTTAATTGTTGTTAATTTAGTTAATTTATTTAATTATAGTGTAGTGTTAGGTGTTATTGTAACTTAGGTTAGGTTTTATTTTACAGGTACTTTTGTATTTATTTTTGCTAGGTATTTATTAAATAGTTAATAACTATTTAATAACTATTCTAGTTAAAATAAATACAAACTTGCCTGTAAAATAAAAATAAACCCTAAGCTAGCTACAATGTAACTATTAGTTATATTGTAGCTAGCTTAGGGTTTATTTTATAGGTATTTAGTTTTAAATAGGAATTATAGGAATTTTTAGTTAGATTTATTGTAATTATATTTAACTTAGGGGGTGTTAGGTTTAGACATAGGTTTAAGGGTTAATACATTTAGTATAGTGGCGGCAACGTTGGGGGCAGCAGATTAGGGGTTAATAAATGTAGGTAGGTGGCGGCAATGTTAGGGATGGCAGATTAGGTGTTAATAATATTTAACTAATCTTTGTGAGGCGGGAGTGCGGCGGTTTGGGGGTTAATATTTTTATTAAAGTCGCGGCGACGTTGGGGGCAGCAGATTAGGGGTTAATAAGTGTAGGTAGGTTGCGGCGACATTGGGGGCGGCAGATTAGGGTTTAATAAATATAATGTAGGTGTCGGCGATGTTGGGGGCAGCAGATTAGGGGTTCATAAGTATAATGTAAGTGGCGGCGGTGTCCAGAGCGGCAGATTAGGGGTTAACAAATATAATGCAGGTGTCGGCGATGTCAGGGTGGCAGATTAGGGGTTAATAAGTGTAAGATTAGGGGTGTTAAGAGTCGGGGTTCATGTTAGGGTGTTAGGTGTAGACATAAATGTTATTTCCCCATAGGGACCAATGGGGCTGCGTTACTGAGTTTTACGCTGCTTTTTGGCAGATGTTAGACTTTTTCTCAGTCGGCTCTCCCTGTTGATTCCTATGGGGAAATCGTGCATGAGCACGTATGACCAGCTCACCGCTGACTTAAGCAGTGCTGGTATTGGAGTGCGGTAAGGAGCAAAATTTTGCTCAACGCTCAATTCTTGCCTTTTAATGCCGGGTTTGTAAAAACCCGTAATACCAGCGTTGCATGTAAGTGAGCGGTGAGAGAAAACTGCTCGTTAGCACCGCATAGCCTCTAACGCAAAACTCGTAATCTGGCCGAAAGTGTTTGCTAAAACAAAATCGGTTTCTGTTTAGTAACAGTTCAAATAATGCTTAGTTAAACTGAGTTTCACTGTAATTCGCTAGATTTCTCACAATAGAAACTCCCACTACTGAGAGCAAGACTGATATGTCTGAAAAGGTCCATCTAAAATGGAGGATAATGCTTTGAAAATTAGAAACTCACGCCAATGTTTCCTCATTATAATACAAGTTACTGGAAGAAATATGTATAGAACGCCTAAGCTACAGGCTAAGGTGGTTAGAGGAGGTAAAATAAGAAAATTTATTGAAATACATATATTCATCAAATGTAATTAAACATGATAAAAACATCAATAATTATAATAAAATAATGGATCCATGTGAAAACAACTTGATAAATTTAAAATCAAATGTAAGCACAAATTGACACAATGTTAGAAACAAACAACAATAAAACAATACTAGAATAATAATAGATGTTATGTCAAAGTCTCTAGAATAACGCATGCCCTATCAGAGTCTGTAGTATAGGGTGCACCCTATCAGAGTCTGTAGTATAGGGTGCACATTATTAGAGTGCTTGAAAAATTGGAGGTGATAAATATCCAAAAAAAGTGATACAAAGTACATTCAACAAGAGAAAACAAGGGGGAAGAATGAAAAATGGTGAAAAAACAGAAAAACTCCTTGAGAAAATAAAAAATATTGAGAAGCAATAGGCGTGTCAGTAGTTGTCTGACAAGACTATTTCTAATACCCTACCAAGGTGTTATAGCTGCTCTGCACTATTGTTATATTTTTTACAGGACACTATAGGATTGCTGCGATCCAAAATCTAGGAATCATAGAAGAATCATCACCCACACTCCAAGGGATCTTGACTTGGACACATTTGGAACATCTCACTCACAGCAGTTGATATTGTTTTGGTAACACACACTTGGAGATTTTCTTTTTTCTCAATATTTTTTATTTTCTCAAGGAGTTTTTCCGTTTTTTCACCATTCATCATCCTTTTTTCTCACGTTGAATGTACTTCACTTTTTTGGTATTTGGATATTTATCACCTCCACTTATTCAAACACTCTAATAAGGGCACCTTATACTACAGACCCTGATAGGGCAGTCGTTATTCTAGAGACTTTGACATAACATCTATTATTATTATATTATTGTTTTATTGTTGTTTGTTTTTAACATTGTGTCAATTTGTGCTCGCATTTGATTTTAAATTTATCAAGTTGTTTTCACATGGATCCATTATTTTATTATACTTGTTGATGTTTTTATCATGTTTAATTATATTTGATGAATATATGTATTTCAATACATTTTCTTAACTTATCTTCTCTAGCCAGCTTAGCCTTTAGTTTAGGCGCTCTTTACATATTTCTTCCAATTTTTGTTCTTCAGGTTTGCTAGGTAACCTTACGTAAAGAGCTATAGGTGCCTTTCACTAGCGCTTAGTCTATCTCTATTTACTATAACACAAGTTACTCCCATGAAACGCCTTTGAAATTCCCATGGATGCCTATATATTTGTTATGTCTTCAATCTCCATTGTTAACAAAGACCAAAAACTTACTATTAAACCTATAAAAACTGTCGGGATGTGGGTATATTATACATGCATATACAATCTTTTATTTATATGTATTTTATTGTATAATGCTATGACATCCTAAATATGTCTTTAACGGTATTGCAAAGAGTCAATTCATCTAAGCAAAAATGTAGTTGCTCAGATAATAAAACCTTTCATAAGGAAAGTAATGTATTAACTACTAGGTTGTTCAACAGAGGGTACCCCAAGACTATTAAAAGAAAGAAACTGATCTTAAATTAACATGTATTACAAAATACTTAGCGCAATACATTGAGATCTGTAATACTATTAAGAAATATTTCCCTTTACTTTATGGGGAGCCTTCACTTAAACCATTAGTGGAGAAGGGTTTTCGATGTGTATGCTAAAAAAAATTGTTTGGGTAATATTATCTCTCCTAGTCAACTTAAAACCACTACAGACAATAGGAGTTCTTGGTTAACAATTAATTGTACATTTAGGTGTGGATATAACAAATGTAAGGCATGTGATATGTATTATCACAGGTAGTTAGTTCTATTCATGCAAGACTAATCTAAACCTTTTAACTAAAGGTTGTATCAACTGTTCATCTACATATGTAATATACCTAATTGAATGTATAGAACATCACAAACAGTATGTAGGTATAACCACTAAAGAGGTACGTACATGCATACGTGAACACTTTGGGTACATTATCAATGAACAAAGATGTTAGCCTTTGTCTCGCCACTTTCTGGACAGACACGCCAAGGATGTGTCTTCATTTAGATGGCGAGAAACACTTAAAGTTCCAAAAAGAGGGGGAGACAAACTGTACTTATTGTCATGACAGGAGACCTATTGTGGATATTTAAATTGAAAATTTTAGCTCCAGTCGGTTTTAACTCAGAGTTTGATATCATAAATTTCTGCAAATGATTTGTCATGTAATATAAATAAGAAATTTAAGAAAAGGTATTTTTCATTTAAATCCTTGTATCACAATGTGTTAAATATGGATATTATATATACAGGAAGCGTATTGTACTTGTAGAGATAGAATACTGTTAGGTGAATTATTATTATTTGTTTTAGTTTCCATCTCCAAGAGAGTTGGTAAATGATTCAGTAGGTTATTAAGTCATTTAAATAAGGACAAAGGTTAAAAGTCAAATTGTTGATTGGCATGTAAATACCAAGAAAAATCCTGTATAAAACAATGGGTTTATGATTGTGTGTATTAGTATACCCAATTTAATGGTTGCACTGTGTTTTTAAGAGTGTATGGCACAGATGTTCTTTAGGTCTACGATTGTGGCATGTAAGCCAAAAACGTGTAAGATCGGAGTCTTGCACAACGATTATGTTATGTATTTTTCCCATGATATACCTGTCTGGCTATGGAAAATGTGGAAAAAAGTAATATATATCCATCCTTTATTTGTACAAGATTGCCTAGCATGACTACATAGATGTTGTTTTCATTTAGTGGGATCATAACTAAGACAGGGCATTTAATTGGTGGTTTCATTTTTAAAGTTCACTACAACATATAATTATTCAAAAATTTAATTTTTGTATACTCTGGTTTACACAGATGGAGGTTTATTTACTAAACTCAATGAAAAAAAATACCCTCTTGCACATAACTAGTTTCCATCCCCTAGGGAGTTCAAAAGTGTCCTAAAGTCCCAACTCTTATGAATTGATAGAATTATGACTAATCAGAAAAATCAGAGGCTTGATGAAATTATACAAAAGTTTTTAAATAGGGACAATGCAAGAAATGAGTTTGAAAGAATAAGGGAAAAATTGTTCATTAAACATGATATTTGAAAAAAATAAAATGGTAAATGATGAAAGAAAATCTTTTGTTTATGCTTATAATACTTTTAGTGATCGGATATATAAAATAATAAAGAAAAAATAGTACATTTTGCAAGAGGCATGCATTTGTCCAACTTTCTATGACAGCGTACTGAAAAGGTTTTACCAATGATAAAAGACAATTAAGAGCAGAAGTTAAATATTAATACTATGGTACATACCTTTGTTTAGGGTGTGCCCAATCTCATAGTGTTATTAAGGGAGGGGAAATATGCAATCCTTTTATGGTTAAAAAGTTCAAGGTCAGGGGACACTTTAGATATATTTCCACTTATGTTGTATACATGTTAAAGTGTTCATGTTGGTTGTTCTATATAGGGAGAAACAACAACAAAAATTAAAAAACTCCGAAGGTCAACACAAGTCTACAATTAAGAATCTTTACTGTCAATTTTCAGGAGATGAGCCACAGGCCACTACTTGCCTTTTTGGTGATAGACAGAGCACAGAGGAGACCTGGTGGTGGTGGTGGTGTTGGAGGGTGGGGGCTTAAATCATTATTAAATTAGGAAGCTTGGTGTATTTGGAAATTTGATACTATACTATGGACTTGATGATTAAAAGCTCTCTGGGCTGGTGAGATTATTAAAGAATGCTCGCCAGTCTTTCTATTTCCATGGTGAAAACAGGGTGTCTCGCTAAGGGGAGTATACTGCATTTTCATATGAAAAGTGCACAATAAAATTCATATTTTATAACATATATTTTAAACATTCACACAAAAATAAGCAGGGGAAAATTGTATTGTTAATGTGAATCAAAAATCGTAACAAACTTCTTCACCAAAAATCTTATTTTAACAAAAACATAAAATGTGTATGTAATTTACACAGGAATAAATTGTATTAAATATGCACAGTGTAAATCTTAACTTTAGTACACTGGATGTGCAAAACTCACACAGAAATTGTAACTTATGAATACAAAATGCAAAGTGTAAAATATAGGCGATTGTAAGATGCTATACACAGAAAGCAGTGTAATGGGATTTATATTGGCTGCAGGATTTTTAAGTGCTCCCCCTGCTAACTTCTAACTTCGCTCTAAGGAGCGAAGTGTCTCTATCCATCGAGCTCCATTACTTTCAAAAGGAGCCATCTCGCCACTCGCAGTGACTGCCCCTTTTTATGATCATTCTACCAGGGCAGCCCTGCTAGAGTCGGCGAGAGAAATTAGGTTTGAGCTGGCGGAGTTGATATAATCTAGCCCAGGGGTCAGCAACCTTGGCTCCCCATATGTTTTGGATTACATTTCCCATGATGCTCAGACACACATTAGGCTGGCTGAGTATCAGACACACTTTAGCCTGGCTGAGTATCATGGGAAATGTAGTTCCGAAACATATGTGGAGCCATGGTTGCTGACCCCTGATCTAGCTCTATGTACTCTAAGGGCCTTAACAAAATGTTTGATCTAAATCTCTTTATATAATCCTCTTAATTTTGCCCTTTGCATTTATCTATTTAAAGGGACATGCCACCCACATTTGTTCTTTTATGATTTAAAAAGAGAATGAAATTTGAAACATCTTTCTAATTTACTTATATTATCTAATATGTTTTATTCTCTTGATATGCTTTGATGAAAAGCATATCTAGATATGCTCACTAGCTGCTGATTGGTTGCTGCACATAGAAGCCTCGTGTGATTGGCTCACCATGTGCATTGCATTTTCTTCAACTAAGGATATCTAAAAAATGAAGCAAAATAAATAATGGAAGTAAATTGTAATGTTGTTTAAATTTCTATTCTCTATCTGAATCATGAAAGAAAGATTTTGGGTTTAGTGGCCCTTTAATATGTATATGTTAGCATGTTGTTTCTCTTTGTAAAGCTTTCCCCTAACATTCTTTTTAATTATCCTCTCTTTCATCTTCCTCTTGGGGTAGTAAGGAGTTGAAGAATGGGTAACTATCAACGTGATGTATGCAGTATGTATGTCCCCTCTCCTTTGGGATTATTTGATTGGCCTGTTTTTGATTGGTTAGGTTAATAAATGTGTGTTTTCACAATGTATTGTTAACTTGACAAATGAAAGGTGTTCAAAAATGTTGCTTTTAGGAGCTGCATAAGGATTTTTTTTCACCTTTTTGGTGGAGAATGCAGCTTACGTTTTGAATTTGTATTATTTATAAGTATATTCATGGAAACAAGATAATGAATGAGAATCAGTAAGGGTTTAGGAGAAAAAGATCATGCAAAACGAATGTAATTAGTTTTTACGATTAAGTAAGAACGTAAATAAAAGTGAATCAATTGTTTAGGAGTTTGCAATGACTTTTGGTAAAGGAGCAGGGCCCACGTTACAGATTGTTGTACAAGATTGATTAAGGGACTCTGATCAGATGCTTATTGTTATTAGCACAAGGATGAACAACTGGCTAAAAGACAGGGAACAGATAGTTGTAGTAAATTGAACATACATATATCTGTTAAATGACCTTGAGAAAAAACTAGATAGCAACATTTAAATCTTTGCAGATAATAGGGTCTGTAGGACCCACCTGTGGGTTGCAGCCTTCTCAGTGTAATCGGAATCTTTAGTAATTTTATCTCAGGGAGACAAAATGATATTAACTCTTTCATACCAGTGACAGCTGAATCTTGCTTCCTGGGAAATGTGTTTTGCTGAATAATATTTTTTATCAGATAGTGTTTATATGAGTTTAATAGTATTTTTTTATGTATTTATGTTGTATTTAGTGCAACTTTTTTATAATGCACTACCCTTTACACAAGGGTATCCATTGTGCTAGCCTGAAAAGCATAAAATGTGCACAAAAAACAAATATCACTCTCTCAACAGTTAGTGCGCCACTTGTAATCTAGCCCATAGTAGGCAATTGTTTAAAAAAAATATTATTTATATTTTTATAGCGTAGTCTAAAGGCCACTAATCCTGTTTAATCTATTTGTAGCTTTTACAATTAGTTATGCACTCCGGCTACATTTGTCTGTAACAGAGCTCTCCCCATGTACGTCAATAAGAACCTAAGGCCCAGATTACGAGTTTTGCGTTAGAGGCTATGCGGTGCTAACGAGTAGTTTTGTCTCACCGCTCACTTACTTGCAGCGCTGGTATTACGGGTTTTTACAAACCCTTCGTTAAAAGACAAGAAGTGAGCGTTGAGCAAAATTTTGCTCATTACCGCACTCCAATAACAGCGCTGCTTAAGTCAGCGGTGAGCTGGTGTAATGTGCTCGTGCACGATTTCCCCATAGGAATCAACGGGGAGAACTGGCTGAAAAAAAGTCTAACACCTGCAAAAAAGCAGCGTAAAACTCAGTAACGCAGCCCCATTGATTCTTATGGGGAAATACATTTTATGTCTACACCCAATACCCTAACATGAACCCCGAGTCTAAACACCCCTAATCTTACACTTATTAACCCCTAATCTGCCGCCCCGACATCGCCAACACCTACATTATAATTATTAACCCCTAATCTGCCGCTCCGGACACTGCCGCCACCTACATTATACTTATGAACCCCTAATCTGCTGCCCCCAACATCGCCAAACCCTACATTATATTTATTAACCCCTACTCTGCCGCCCCCAATGTCGCCGCCACCTACCTACACTTATTAACCCCTAATCTGCCGCCCCCAACGTCGCCGCCACTAAAATAAACATATTAACCCCTAAACCGCCGCACTCCCGCCTCGCAAACATTAGTTAAATATTATTAACCCCTAATCTGCCAGCCCTAACATCGCCGCCCCCTACCTACATTTATTAACCCCTTATCTGCTGCCCCAACGTCGCCGCCACTATATTAAAGTTATTAACCCCTAAACCTAAGTCTAACCCTAAACCTAACACCCCCTAACTTAACCCCTTAAGGACCAAGGCCATTTTTCAATTTCTTTCCCTTAAAGACCAGGGCTATTTTTAAATTTTTGCTGTGTTTGTGTTTAGCTGTAATTTTCCTCTTACTCTTTTACTGTACCCACACATATTATATACTGTTTTTCTTGCCATTAAATGGACTTTCTAAAGATACCATTATTTTCATCATATCTTATAATTTACTATAAAAAAAATAGAAAATATGAGAAAAAAATAGAAAAAAACACACTTTTTCTAACTTTGACCCCCAAAATCTGTTACATATCTACAACCACCAAAAAACAGCCATGCTAAATAGTTTCAAAATTTTGTTCTGAGTTTAGAAATACCCAATATTTACATGTTCTTTGCTTTTTTTTGCAAGTTATAGGGCAATAAATACAAATAGCACTTTGCTATTTCCAAACCACTTTTTTCAAAATTAGCGCTAGTTACATTGTGACACTGATATCTTTCAGGAATCCCTGAATATCCCTTGACATGTATATAGTTTGTGTTTTTTTTTTTTTTTTTTTTTTAACATTTATATATTTTCTGCAGTGTAGGATCCCCCCTTACCACCCAACTCCCCTGAGCCGCCCTAAACAGCTCTCTATCCCTACCCCCTCTCACTATTTGGTGCCATTTTGGGTACTGGCAGCTGTCTGCCAGTACCCACTTTTCAAAAATAATGTCAATTTTTTTAATTTTTTTTTATTTTATCTCTGTTATAGATGGCCCCCCACTCCCTCCCCTCCTCCCCCTGATCCCTTTTTGAAATCGTATTTCCCACTCCAACCCCCCTGATGTCAAACACTCAAACTGATTTTCCACTCCCACCCCCCTGATCGCAAACACTCACAGTGCTGATCGCGGGGACGTGCGCGTGCATGTGTGCACGCGCACGTTCCTCCCGCCCCCGTGCGCGCTCCCACACACACCGGGCACAATGCGACTGAAGGACACCAGCGATGGGCCGCCCACCCGCCTCCCAGCGCTGCTCCCACCCACCAACGATCGGCACCATCGCTGGCCGATGCAGAGAGGGCCACAGAGTGGTGTGCAAGAAAAGGTATTGCAGTGATGCCTCAATATCGAGGCATCACGGCAATACCTTGAAAGCAGCTGGAAGCGATCAGGATCGCTTCCAGCTACTTTAAACTCCTATGTCGTACAGGGTACGTCTCTGGTCTTTAAAGACCAGATTGTGCAAGACGTACCCTGTACGACATGAGTCGTTAAGGGGTTAAATATAATTAAAAGAAATCAAAATAAATATTCCTATCATTAACTTATTAAATTATTCCTATTTAAAACTAAATACTTACCTGTAAAATAAACCCTATGCTAGCTACAATATAACTAATAGTTACATTGTAGCTAGCTTAGGATTTATTTTTATTTTACAGACAAGTTTGTATTTATTTTACCTAAGTAGAATAGTTATTAAATAGTTACTCTGGCTAAAATAAATACAAAAGTACCTGTAAAATAAAACCTAACCTAAGTTACAATTACACCTAACACTACACTATAATTAAATTAATTCCCTAAATTAAATACAATTAAATAAAATTAGCTAAAGTACAAAAAAAACCCCCACTAAATTACAGAAAATAATAAACAAATTACAAGATTTTTAAACTAATTACACCTAATCTAATCCCCCTAACAAAATAAAAAAGCCCCCCAAAATAAAAAAAGCCCTACACTACACTAAATTACAAATAGCCCTTAAAAGGGTCCCCTTTTGCGGGACATTGCCCCAAAGTAATCAGCTCTTTTACCTGTAAAAATAATTACAAATCCCCTCCAACATTAAAACCCACCACCCACACAACCAACCCTATTCTAAAACCCACCCAATACCCCCTTAAAAAAACTTAGCACTAACCCCTTGAAGATCACCTTACCGGGAGAAGTCTTCATCCAACCGGGCCGAAGTCCTCAACGAAGCTGGGAGAAGTCTTCATCCAAGCCGGGAGAAGTGGTCCTCCAGACGGGCAGAAGTCTTCATCCAGATGGCATCTTCTATCTTCATCCATCCATCCGGCGCGGAGCGGGTCCATCTTCAAGACATCCGACACGGAGCATCCTCTTCATCCGACGGCTAACACTGAATGAAGGTTCCTTTAAATTACGTCATCCAAGATGGCATCCCTTCAATTCCGATTGGCTGATAGAATTCTATCAGCCAATTGGAATTAAGGTAGAAAAAATCCTATTGGCTGATGCAATCAGCCAATAGGATTGAGCTGGCATTCTATTTGCTGATTGGAACAGCCAATAGAATGCCAGCTCAATCCTATTGGCTGATTGGATCAGCCAATAGGATTGAACTTCAATCCTATTGGCTGATTGCATCAGTCAGTAGGATTTTTTCTACCGTAATTCCGATTGGCTGATAGAATTCTATCAGCCAATCGGAATTGAAGGGACGCCTTCTTGGATGAAAGGGGTTAGTGCTAAGTTTTTTTAAGGGGGTATTGGATGGGTTTTAGAGTAGGGTTGGTTGTGTGGGTGGTGGGTTTTAATGTTGGGGGGATTTGTAATTTTTTTTACAGGTAAAAGAGCTGATTACTTTGGGGCAATGCCCCGCAAAAGGGCCTTTTAAGGGCTATTTGTAATTTAGTGTAGGGTAGGGCTTTTTTTATTGCGGGGGCTTTTTTATTTTGTTAGGGGGATTAGATTAGGTGTAATTAGTTTAAAAATCTTGTAATTTGTTTATTATTTTCTGTAATTTAGTGGGGGGTTTTTTGTACTTTAGCTAATTTTATTTAATTGTATTTAATTGTATTTAATTTAGGAAATTAATTTAATTATAGTGTAGTGTTAGGTGTTAGTGTAACTTTTGTATTTTGTATAATTTGTATTTATTTTAGCTAGGTAGTTATTAAATAGTTAATAACTATTTAATAACTATTCTACCTAGTTAAAATAAATACAAACTTGCCTGTAAAATAAAAATAAACCCTAAGATAGATACAATGTAACTATTAGTTATATTGTAGCTAGCTTAGGGTTTATTTTATAGGTAAGTATTTAGTTTTAAATAAGAATATTTTAGTTAATGATAGTCATTTTTATTTAGATTTCTTTCAATTATATTTAAGTTAGGGGGGGTTAGGGTTAGACTTAGATTTAGGGGTTAATAACTTTAGTATAGTGGCGGCGATGTTGGGGGCGGCAGATTAGGGTTTAATAAATGTAGGTAGGTGTCAGTGATGTTAGGGACGGCAGATTAGGGGTTAATAATATTTAACTAATGTTTGCGAGGCGGGAGTGCGGCGGTTTAGGAGTTAATATATTTATTATAGTGGCGGCGATGTCTGGTTTGGCAGATTAGGGGTTAATTTTGTTTTTTAGTGTTTGCGATGCGGGAGGGCCTCAGTTTAGGGGTTAATAGGTAGTTTATGGGTGTTAGTTTACTTTTTAGCACTTTAGTTAAGAGTTTGTAGTGTAAAACTCTTAAAGGGACACTGTACCCAAAAATGTAATTCCGTGATTCATATTGAGCATGAAATTTCAATCAAATTTCAAATTTACTCCTATGATCAAATTTTCTTCATTCTCTTGGTATCTTTATTTGAAATGCAAGAATGTAAGTTTAGATGCCGTCCCATTTTCCTTGAACAACCTGGGTTGTCCTTGCTGATTGGTGGATAAATTCATCCACCAATAAAAAAGTGCTGTCCAGAGTACTGAAACCAAAATAACGATTAGAAGCCTTCATTTTTTAAAAAAGATAGCAAGAGAACGAAGATAAATTGATAATAGGAGTAAATTAGAAAGCGGATTAAAATTGCATGCTCTTTCAGAATTACAAATGAACAAATTCGGGTTCAGTGTCCCTTTAACTACTGACTTTAGAATGCATTACCAGTCTTGAAAGGAGAGGGTCTACCACTCTCTTTTTGGCAGACTCGTAATACCGGCGCTATGCAAGTCCCATTGAAAAAAGAGGATACGCAATTTCCGTAAGTGGATTTGCGGTATTTTCAAGTCTGGCCAAAAAAGTGAGCGGTGAGCCTGTACCTTCAAGACTCGTAATACCAGCGGGCGTTAAAAAGCAGCTTTAGGACCGGCTAACGCTGCTTTTTAAGCCTAATGCAAAACTCGGAATCTAGTCGTAAGCTTTTAAGCCCACCTGCCCTGTATCTCACTTTGTTCAAAAGTGGTTTATATCAGATGGGAACTCATGATTTGTGGAAATGTCTCTTAATATTTATATTTCTGTTAAAGCTTTATGAATATATGAATAAAAAATAACACTCTATCCAACCCTTACATTAGTAATCACCTTGTGCTCTATTCTAGGTCTCTTATTCTTTCCATTCCACACTAAGTAACCTGTGGGCTTCAATGTCACCTGTGACATTCTAAATTGACCTTTTTGCACCCAAAAATATTCTCTTCCTTGTTCACTGATGTTACCTACCAACTCTTCACTATCTTGCCCTGGATGTTCTCTTGTAAGTAATATCAGGATTGCCAGGAAGCTCAGTTTCCTTGAGAAGTCCATAAAGAACAAAATCATTTTATTATTTATTTCTTTATGGAGATTTATATAAAGAGTGAAGGGTATAGATCCATAAGCTTCTATTGGACTAAGCTCACAATGCATAGCTATTCCAAGGTTTAAAAAAGAATATCACGCGATCGTCAAAGTGATCACGTGATTGCAATGCCCAGATTGGATCATGTGGGACTGCCTACGATGCTAGGCATGTCCCCATTAGGATTTTCCATTGCCTTAAAGTAGGAGGATGCAGGACGCCAAAAATGTAGGACGCTCCATGCAGTCCTAACAGCGTTTAAGTCCAGTGCTGTTATGATGGCATGGAATGTTCTAATGGCGTCTAGGGGTTAACAGCATACAAATAACACTACACCCTGTCTTTGCCTAAACATAACCCTTAATTTATGAGACTTGTCTCAAACTTTCCGTTACAAATGTTCCCTAAAATTATACTTCATCCGATATGCATACTGCTGATATGCCCATCATTTTTGTTGTTGTCTCACATATGTTTTACATAACAAATACAACCACATGGAAGGGACACCAATTATTTTCAGTATTTTTATCTTGTAATGTATTGTTATCACGTAATCATATATCATCATCTATAGTCAGCTAAAAAATATGAAAAATAGCAACAATAATTGAATGACTTAATACGTCTATGCAATACATAATAATATGTTTCTACAGAAAACATTTGAAAGGCAAACGTTTATTTTGTTCATAGAACCATAGATTA